>NW_012116010.1:599218-599659 GCF_000951035.1 Colobus angolensis palliatus | reverse complement strand
GGGTGACAGAGTGAGACTCCGTCTCAAAAAAAACCAAAAAAAAAACAAAAAAAAATAGCTCTTATTATTTTGAGGTACGTTCCATCAATACCGAATTTATTGAGCGTTTTTAGCATGAAGGGCTGCTGAATTTTGTGAAAGAACTTTTCTGTATCTACTGAGATAATCATGTGGTTCTTGCCTTTGGTTCTGTTTATATGCTGGATTATGTTTATTCATTTGTGAATGTTGAACCAGCCTTGCATCCCAGAGGTGAAGCCCACTTCATCATGGTGGATAAGCTTTTGATGTGCTGCTGAATCCGTTTTGCCAGTATTTTATTGAGGATTTTTGTATCGATATTCACCAGGGATATTGGTCTAAAATTCTCTTTTTTTGTTGTGCCTCTACCAGGCTTTGGTATCAGGATGATGTTGGCCTCATAAAATGAGTTAGGGAGGA
>NW_012116010.1:580640-596438 GCF_000951035.1 Colobus angolensis palliatus | reverse complement strand
TGAGGTCCCCTCCAGACCCTGTTTGCCTGGGTATCAGCAGCAGAGGTTGCAGAAGATAGAATATTGCTGAACAGCAAGTGTACCTGATTTTTGCTTTGGAACCTTCCTCTCAGGGGTGTACTCCACTGTGTGAGGTGTGGGGTGTCAGTCTGCCCCTAGTGGGGGATGTCTCCCAGTTAGGCTACTCAGGGGTCAGGGACCCACTTGAGCAGGCAGTCTGTCCTTTCTCAGATCTCAACCTCCGTGTTGGGAGATCCACTGCTCTCTTCAAAGCTGTCAGACAGAGTCGTTTGCGTCTGCAGAGGTTTCTCCTGCTTTTGTTGTTGTTGTTGTTGTTTAGTTGTGCCCTCTCCCCAGAGGGGGAGTCTACAGAGACAGGCAGGCTTCCTTGAGCTGCTGTGAGCTCCACCCAGTTCGAGCTTCCCAGCAGCTTTGTTTACCTACTTAAGCCTCAGCAATGGCGGGTGCCCTTCCCCCAGCCTCGCCGCTGCCTTGAGGTTAGATCGCAGACTGCTGTGCTAGTAATGAGGGAGGCTCCGTGGGCGTGGGACCCTCCCGGCCAGGTGTGGGATATAATCTCCTGGTGTGCCCGTTTGTTTAAAGTGCAGTATTGGGCTGGGAGTTACCCAATTTTCCAGGTGTTGTGTGTCTCAGTTCCCCTGGCTAGGAAAAGGGATTCCCTTCCCCCTTGTGCTTCCCAGGTGAGGCGATGCATCGCCCTGCTTCAGCTCTCGCTGCGCTGCTCAGGCTGCAGTAGCTGAGCAGCACCAATTGTCCGGCACTCCCTAGTGAGATGAACCCAGTACCTCAGTTGAAAATGCAGAATATCACCGGTCTTCTGTGTCGCTTTCGCTGGGACTTGGAGACTGGAGCTGTTCCTATTCGGCCATCTTGCTCCGCCCCCCGGCTTTTCTTCTTAATGAAAAGCAGCCCCAAATTATTTTCCTTTCTAATGAAGAGCAGCTTGTAAAATCGAGCAGCAGACATAGATACTGGCAGTTGTGCCAGTCATGTTCAAGATAGTGGCTCCATCTTCTCTCTCTTTGTCGCCATTGTGTACAGTAAGAAGCAGACACGATTGCACCGATGATAAAGTCCGTTTGCATAATAAGATTAGGGTGGGGCGACCAGCCTTCCCCTGCAAACTTTGTAGGTATGCTACCTGATCAATTCCATCCAGTCTGCCTATAAAACCTGCTGTGGTCTGCAACCTCCCCCATTTTATCGGAGATTTCTCTCTCACACACACAAAAAGCTGCTCTCCCCTCTCCTTTCTCCTGGATAACAATTCTAGACACATTCTGAGCCAGAAGAGAACCCACTGCCCTTAAGGAAAGAACCCAGTCCAGGGAGGATATATCACTGGCTGACAAAGACCCCTTAAGTTCTAAATAACAAGCAGCAATATGCAGATTGTACATCATGCACCTTTGGTGACATGCTGACAATAGCTACAATCAAGTGAGACTCAGAACTTTGTCAGCTGTGGTGGCTATGGGAAAAGATGCCTTCTGCTTGGGAAAAGTAAGGGGGAAATTAAAGGGGATTTTTTTTTCTTGCACCTTAGATACCACCTCAGCCACAGGGTGGTGGAGCACCAAATGGGCTTTTGGGGTCCAGGACATGACTCTTGGACAGCACTTCTAGACCTGCCCTGGGTCAGAGGGGAGCCCAAATTGCTGAAAGGTGAGTCCCAACCACTGGGTGGTGGTGGTAGCCAAAGGATGAGGTTTATCTGCCTTTGAGAAGGAGGACGAATAGTGGGAAGAACTGTGTCTTGTGGATTGAGTGCCGGTTTAGCTGTATTACAAAAGAATATCAGGTACACTTCTAAGAATTATGACTCTAGTCCCTGTCTATGAGATGGCAGCTCTGGATACATCCAGAACCTCAGAAAACACATGACCCTAAATGGCAGGGCACAGGATTCGTTGTCTTTGCCACATTCTTATTGTAGAGCCCCAGGACCTTGAGATAACATAGGCCATAAACAGGGAGTGGTCACAGCAGGCCTTGGATGAGATTCAGTGCTGTGTTGGCTTCAGGTCAGACCCAGCACCATTATACTGGTAGTGGGCACAGCAGTGCTTGTGTCACTTCATCCCCATATCCAGGTGGCTCAAAACAGAGAGTGACTTCATTCATTTGGAAGAAAGTAAGAAAACAACAACAACAAACACAAGAGTCTCTTCTTTGTAATCCAGATAATTCTTTTAGGTCTTGTCCAATAACATCAAGGTGGTACCTCTACAAGTCTGAAAAAACCACAGTGTTACTGAGCTTGGGGTGCCCCCTAAAGTAGATAGAGCTTAGAAAACAGCAACCAATACATTTTAAATAACTGGAAAGCTTCCCCAAAAAATGGGTACAAACAAGCCCAGAGAGTGAAGATTACAATAAATACCTAACTCTTCAATTCCCAGACGCTGAAGAACATCTACAAGCCGTCCAGAACAACATGACCTCACCAAATAAACTAAATAAGGCAGGAGAACAATTCTGGAGAAACAGAGATACGTGATCATTCAGAAACATAATTCAAAATAACTATTCTGAAGACACTCAAAGAAATTCAACACAACATGAAGAAATAAATCAGGATTCTATCAGAAGAAAAACAGTTAGAGAACACCAAGCTGATTTAATCCAAAGAAGACTACCTCGAGGCATTTTGTTATCAAACATTTCAAAGTCAAAGATAAAGAAAGGATTATAAAAACAGCAAGAGAAAAGAAACAAATAACATACAATGGGGCTCAAATACATCTGGGAGCAGACTTTTCAGTGAAAATCTTACAGGTTATGAGAGCATGGCATGACATATTTAAAATGATAAAGGAAGAAAATGTTTACTCCAAAATAGGATATCTGGTGAAAACATCCTTCAAACATAAAAGAGAACTAAAGACTTTCCCAGATGAATGAAAGCTGAGAGATTTCATGAATACCAGACCTATCCTACAAGAAATGCTAAAGAGAGTATTTTGATCATAAAGGAAATGACATTAATGAGCAATAACAAATCACATGGAGGTACAAAACTCACTGATAATAGTAAGCACATAGAAAAACACAGATTATAACACTGTACCTGATGTCTTTAAACAACTCTTAAGTAGAATAAAAACAAACCAATCAAATATAACAAATATGACAATTTTTAAAGACATAATCAATTCAATAAGACATGAATATAAATAAGAGAATATTAAATAATGGAATGCATTCAAGTTGTAACATTCTTATTAGTTCTATTTTTGCTGGTTTGATTGTTTTATGCAAACAGTGTTATTCTGTTATAAGCTTAAAATAATGAATTATAAGATAGCATTTGCAAGCCTTGTGGTAACCTCAAATTAAAAAAAAACATAAAATGTAAACAAAAAAAGAAAAAATTAAATCACATTACAAAAGAAAATTTTATTCACTAAAAGAAAGACAGTAAGAACAAAAAAGTAAGACAAGAACACAAACAACCACAAATGAAATAAAATGATAGGAGTAAGTCCTCACTTTTCAATAAAATTATTGAATGTAAATGAACTATAATTCAATATAAATTCAATGTATAAATAAATTCAATATATAAATTCAATGATTTTCAATAAAATCATTGAATGTAAATGGACTATATAATTCCCAATCAAAAGACTTAGAGTGGCTGAATGGAGCAAAAAGCAAGACGCAATGTTATTTAGCCTACAAGAAACATACTTCACCTAAAAATATACCTATAAACTTAAAATAAACTGAGGACAAAAAATATTATATGCCAATGGAAACGGAAACAGAGAAGGAGTAGCTGCACTTACATCAGACAAAATAGATTTTAAGACAAAAAATGTAAAAAGAGACAAAGAAGATTATTGTACAATGATAAAAGTGTAAATTCAACAAAGGAATATAATGATTGTAAATATATGTATGCTCAACATTGAACACCCAGATATATAAAGCAAATATTATTAGAACTAAAGAGAGAGCTAGAGCCCAACAAAATAGCTTGAGACTTCAACACCCCAGTCTCAACATTAGACAGATCTTCCAGACAGACAATAAACAAGAAAACACTAGACTTAATTTTCACTATTCCAAATGGATTTAAAGTATAAACAGAACAATTCATCCAACAGCTGCAGAATACACATTCTTTTCTGCAGTACATGATCATTTTCAAGGCTAGGCTATCTGAGGTCACAAAGCAAGACTTAAAATTGAAAATTTTAAGAAAAATTGAAATATATCATGTATCTCCTTTGAACACAATAGAATAATACTAAAAATAAATAACAAGAGGAATTCTGAAAACTATACAATTACATGGAGATTAAACAACATGCTCCAGAATGACAAGTGGGTCAATGAAGAAATTCAGAAAGAAATTTAAAAATATCTTCAAAGAAACAATAATGAAAACACAATATATGAATACATACAGAATACAACAAAACCAGGACTAAAAGAAGTATAGCTATAAGTGCCTACATAAAAAAATCTTCAAATAAATAACCTAATAATGCAAGGAAACTAACATTTGTTGTTTTTTTTTTGAAAAGTTAAACAAAATAGACAAACCTTTAGGCAGAGTAACTAAGTAAAAAGTAGCGAAGACTCAGATAAATTAAATCAGAGATAAAAAAGGAAACATGAAAACTGATACGACATAAATTTCAAAGGATAACGAATGGCTAATCTGAGCAACTCTATGCCAGTAAATTAGAAAATCTAGAGGAAACTGATGAATTCTTAGACAAATACAATCTACCAAGTTCGAGACATGAAGAAATCCAAAACTTGAACAGACCAATAACAAGTAACAAGATCAAAGCTGTAATAAAAGTCTACTAGTATAGAAAAGTCCAGAAACCAATGGTTTCACTGTTGGATTCCACCAAGCATTTAAAGAAGAATTAATTCAAATTCTATTCACATTATTTGGAAAAACAGAGGGGGAAAGAATACTTGTAAACCAATTCTATGAGGACAGCATTACCCTGATACCAAAATCAGACAAAGACACATGAAATAAATAAGAAAGAACTACAGACCAATATTTCAAATGAATATTGATGTAAAAATATTCAACAAAATACTAGCACACAAAATTCAACAATACATTAAAATATTATTCATTATGATCAAGTGGGGTTCACTTCAAGGATGCAAGGACAGTTGAACATATGCAAACCAATAAATGTTACACATAATATCAAGAGAATAAAGGACAAAATCCATATCATCATTTCAAATAATTCTGAGTAGGCATTTGATAAAATTCAACATTTTTCATGATTAAAATAACCTCAAAGAACTGGGTATAGAAGAAGCATAACTCAACATCATGAAAGGCACATATGACAGAACCACAGGTAGTATCATACTGAGTGGGGAAACAGTGGAAGGCTTTTCTCTAAAACCTGAAACATGATAAGAATGCCAACTGTCACCAGTATTATTTAACATGTAGTAAAGGTCCCAGTTAAAGCAATCAGACAAAAGATAGATATACAGGGCATCCAAATTAAAAAGAAATAAGTCAAACTATCCTTGTTCACAGATAATATAATCTTATATTTGAAAAAATCTAGAATTCATCAAAACATATTAGAACTAATAAACAAATTCAGTAAAGTTGTATGACATAAAATCAGCATACAAAAGGCAGTAGTACTTGTTTATGTCAACAGCAAACAATATGAAATCAACAAAATAATCTCATTAACTACAGCTACAAATAGAATGAAATAACTTGAAATTAATATAATAAGTAAAAAAATCTTTCCAATGATAACTATAAAACATTGATAAAAGAAATTGAAAAGGACACAAAAAATCAAAAGATATTCCATGTTCATGGATTGGAAGTATCATTATTGTCAAAATGTCTATACAATTCAAAGCAATCTACAGATTCAATGCAATTCCTATCAAAATACCATGGCATTCTTCACAGAAATAGAAAAAAAAATAAAATATGCTAAAATGTACATGGAAACACAAAAGACTCAGAATAGTCAAAGCTCTCTTAAGCAAAAATAACAAAACTGGAGGATTCACATTATCTGACTTCAAATTATATTACAGAGATATAGTAACCAACACTGTATGGTAATTGTCATAAAAATGGATACATAAACCACTGGAACAAAATAGAGAACCCAGAAATAAATCCAAACATCTACAGTGAACTCATTTTCTACAGGTTTCAAGAATATACTTTGGGGAAAGAACAGTCTCTTCAATAAATGATGCTGGGAAACCTAGATATTCACATGCAAAATAGTAATATATACTCATATCTCTCACTATATAAAAAATCAAATCAAAATAGATTAAAGACTACAATTTAAGACCTCAAAGTATAAAATAACCGAAAGAAAACCTTGGGGGAAACTCTACAGGACATTGGAGTGGGCAAAGACTTCTTGAGCCCACAGGCACAGGCAAGCAAAGTAAAAATGAACAAATATGATCACATCAAGTTAAAAAGCTTCCGCACCACAAAGATAACAATCAACAAATTAAAGAGACAACACACAAAATAAGAGTAAATGTTTGCAAACTATTTATCTGACATGGGATTAATAAACAGAATATACAAGGAGTTCAAACAACTTTTTAGGAAATTTTTAATAATCTTATTAAAAATGGGTAAAAAAGGTGAATAGATATTTCTCACAAGAAGACATACAAATGTCAGTTTTATTACATTGTGCTGAACATCATTGTTAATGAGAGTAATGCAAACAAAAACAAAGAGACATCATCTCAACCCTGTCAAAATTGCTTTTATTTAGAAGACAGCCAATAACAAATGCTGGTGAGAATGTGGAGAAAAGGGAACCCTCTTACACTGCTGGTAGGAATGTATTTTAGTACAACCACTAAGGAAAACAGTTGGAGGTTCCTCCAAAAAGCAAAGATAGAGCTACTATACAATCTTTCTGCAGGGTATATAAACCCAAAAAAGGAAGTCAGTATATTGAAGATATATCTGCACTCCCATGTTCATTGCAGCACTGTTCATAATAGCCAAGATTTGAAAGCAACCTAAGTGTGCATCAACAGCAGAATGGATAAGGAAAATGTAGTATATTACATGGTGGAGTACTATTCAGCTATAAAAAGAATGAGATTTTTTTCATTTGCAAAAATATAGATGGAATTGGAGATCATTATGTCAAGTGAAATAAACCAGGCACAGAAAGATAAACATTGCATATTCTCACTTATTTGTAGGATCTAAAATTTAAAACAATTGAACTCATAGAGATAGAGAATAGAAGAGTACTGACTGGATGAGGAGGAGTAGGAATTATTAAGAGGTAAAAAAAAGTAGTTAGAAAGGATGATTAAGACCTAATATTTGGTAGAACTGGGTGACTATTGTAAAAATAATTTAATTGTACAGTTTGAAATAATTATGAGCATACTTGGATTGCTCAAAACACAAAGAATAAATGCTTGAGGTTATAGATACTGCATTAATGTATTCACCATGATGTGATTTTAGACATTACATTTCTGTATCAAAACAGCTCATGTAACCCATAAATATATACACCTACTATGTACATAGAATATTTTAAAGTTTAAAAATTCAATAGCACATACCAAAAGAGAGGTAGACAAAACAATACTTCCAGCATGAAAAGAGAGTCTACTGTTGGCCAGGACAATTAGGTAAGGTTTCCTAGAAAAAAAATTGAAGTAAATATGTTGGTGTGAAGAAATGTGAGAGGTAAATTCCAGACAGAAGAGAAATAAGCAGATAGAAGAGTAACAGATACCTATTAAATCCTGCCTTTTTCAGTAGAACAGCCTACGACCGAACATTTCATCTATCTAAAACATAATAAAAGTTTCAACATTTATTGCGCTCTCATTTAACAGTTAAAATATTGTATCTAAATTCAAAAGACTATGTCAAGTTTTAACTATACTATTTTGTATAATTTTTAAGAGCAAGTTCTTCTCCTATTTAAAGTATTAGGTACCACAAAATATCATTAGAAAACGTCGTACAAAAGTGCAAACTTGAATCCATACAGAAATGGGCTAAATTTAAGACACAATAACATAACAGTGCGTGCCTGACATTTCACATTTATAGGTGATGGTGCCATTCCAATGTTTATTGAATTTTGTACATTCAATGATAATTTTTACTTAATTATGAATTTGGCTTTTAAAATGGTTTTATGGCATATCATTTGATAAGCTAGACTCAATAAGGAATTTGATGATTCATTTTTATTACTGTAGCCATTTACTATTTAAAATTAGTAATCTTGCCATGCAAACTAAATTGCAAAAGTTACTATTGCTAAGATAACAAATATAATAGTAAAAGCATATTGCTTGGAGCTTTGTAAAACACACAGGTGTCAGAATTAAAACAAAATTTGTCAGGAAAATGATCTAATAATATTATTGGTTATATCAGTGTATAGAAACCAATTTTATGATTGCATACTGCATAAAGGTAAAGTGTTTATTATACTAGAAAACTTATATCTGTTAAACCAGTAGTTAACTGAATTGGTAGGGAAAAATTATAAAGTTTACATAACAAGTGTCTATTTCTCTGTCTCATACAAACAAACATCCATGCACAAACACACAAGCGGGTGATTCTAAGAGTCAAGCCACTAAACTTATTTTACCTTCAGTTTCTTTGTTAATAAAATGATGATTAAACACAAGGAAACACACACACACAAGGTTCTGGTTTTCTTATCTCACAGAATATTTGTTTAGATTAAATGAGATTACTTGTGTAAAAATGCTTTATAAACTCTAACTCATGGTCATAGCTAATAATGACACATGAAGAAGGCGCCATTAAAGAACTCCATTAAAAACTCAACAATGTTGACATATTTCTACCCTGAATATTTTGCTGGACCAGTAAACAACGACAAATCCAACACAGTCACATCTTCCATCAAATATTTTTATCCTTGAATGTCATTTGAAATAACTATTGATGGAAACAACTCTTAGTAGGAAGTTGAGGAAAAAAAGTCAATAGCTATAGTCAGTGGTCATAGGCATAACCCAGATAAAACTGGGCATTCTCATTCTCAATTTAAAGCATGCTTCAGTTTGGAGACACATGGAAATGAAACTTCAATTGGACTCTAAAAATCCATTTAGAAAAATGTACATCTTTCTGGATGGAATCTTGAAGATACAAAGAAGAAAAATAGCCTAATCACATAGCCAAACTCCCTAAAACTTTTTCCTCATCACTTTGTTCTAAATCCATACTTAACTATGGCTACTTTGATCTCTTTCTCTTCTCCCAAAACTGTCTTGTCTAGTTGCTTTCATAAGATTATT
The DNA here is from genome assembly GCF_000951035.1 of Colobus angolensis palliatus. Classification (NCBI taxonomy): domain Eukaryota; kingdom Metazoa; phylum Chordata; class Mammalia; order Primates; family Cercopithecidae; genus Colobus; species Colobus angolensis. Next base: position 587,093 of record NW_012116010.1, on the reverse strand, counting down.
CCTCCTTTGGTGATTCTCACTTCATCATTTTACTTTCTGGATATTTTATTTTTCTTCAGCAGTTTCTCTATGTATACATTATTTTGAATATTTTAATCCCTGTTCCTTAGATTTTCAATTTTATGTCTCAAAAAATTATGCTGCTCAGCAAAACAAGAAATTCAGAAGCAGAAAGTTTCCTCCTTCCTAAAAATTGGGTAAGCATAGAAAACAATTTTACAGGAATATGTATATTTCTTTCTGAAGCAAATGGACTTCTTGGGGAGGTATTTATCTTTCTCAACCTGAACTTTTGAAAATCCATTTGATGAGATATTGCAGTCAGAAAGACAAACCCTTGAAGATGTAGATTGGAAAGTTTATACCTTAAAAGACATACACTTTCCTCTACCCACCCATTCATAGAAGGAAATGCCTGTTTTTGGTAGAGTTTAAATTTTCCCATTACAAAAAATGTTAACAAGATTGTAAATGTATCTCTATATGTAGAAGATGATGATGTCCCAACAAAATTAAAATGTATTATAAAGACGTTATAACTACAAATTTTGGGGATAGTTCTGAAACAAGTAATGAAAACCAGATTAGAAATGAAATAAAACATTTGGAAATATATATATATATATAAATCTATCTATAAATTGAATATATCATATTCAATATAAGATAACATATATGATATATAATAATATATCATTAGACATATCATATATCATATGATACATGATACGATATATCATAAAGGTGACATTTCAAATCACAGCAAGATAAATGTAAATTTGATGACCTTGGGACAAGTTTGAAATAAAATATAAATAGACTCCTATATTTTTCCATATACAAATAAATGTATTCTAGAAACATATTAAGCATAAATATTAAATTATTGAAAGTATATGTCAAGAAATTTACATAAATAAAGTTTGAATGGAAGACACTTAAACAAAAAATGGAAGGTTTCAGGACATAACTACCAAAGCAAATCAATGTTATTATTAAAGATTTCATAAACAATGTTCAATGTAATTTCTTAATGAGTAAAAAAGTGCTATAAACATAGTAAAGATTAAATTCACCCCAATATAAAAAGAGCTCTCAGAGTTCAACAAGAATACATACAAATGACAAAGAAAATGGAATGGATGTACTAATTTTCCTCCATTTACCCTTCTAGATCTACTCCCTGCCCTTCTCTTTATAGTCCCATCTTCAAAGAGATTGCCTCATATGGATTGTATCAATCAGCTCCGTTGTCCCTAGCTTCTGGTGAGATTTGGAAAACTGTAGAAGATGAGGGTAGGAAGAGAATGAAGAAGGTTAGTTTTCACTCCAGTTGTCTTCATGCTGTACTACTATGGGTTGGCTGTCTCTTGGTACCAAAGAACACAGCTCCAGTCAAGCAACTCTCCTTATCAGCAAGGCCACTTCTTGCTTCTTCAGGTCTAGTGGTGTTAAAGAACTCCCCATTGTTATTACCCTTGGAGTACTGCATTATCACTCATTGGTTTCCTTAAACCAGTGGTCCCTGAAATGTGACAACTTAGGATCCTATGACTCTTTTGTTGGCAACATTGTGGTAGTCTCACCAATGAACGACACTATAGTAGTCTCTTATTGTCTGAGATAGTACCAGGAATTATTTGTCTCATGTCCAAGAGAATTAAGGAGTGCAGACACAAGGGTGAGGTTGGATCAAAAGTTTAATAACTGAAAGAAGAAAGATCTCTGCAGTGGAGACGCGGGCCTGAATGTGTTGCCTACTGTGAGGCTGGGGTCTGAGGTTTTTATGCAATGGAAAGGGAAACGGATGTACTTAGTTTATCGGCTGTCTTGGAGACAGTGTGATTCAGCTTGGTTGGAGATTTTGGTGTAGGACCAATCAGGAGCTGAAGTTGAAACTCGGCCAGGGACCTTTGCCCAGGACCAATCAAGAGCTGAAGTAATGACTCATAGAGGCCAGGCTCACAGTCCAAACAAAGAAGGAAAGTGTCCACCAGAACCCACTGGAGCCCACCATGTTCAAGCCCACAAAAGGAGAAGAAACTTTTTCTTGGGAGCCCACTGATTATACAAAGGACAAAGGCATTGCTATGTTGGGTCTTTTCCCTTATCTGAGTGAGTCAGAGGTTTGTGCAAGTTTTTAATCTCAGTGGGTTGTAGGTTCTCTTATCTGTGCAGCCATAGGTATGTCCCCATGTGTTAGTTCCCTTATCAGTACCCACAGCTTGATTGTTTTCCCAGGCTGTTTTTTATGTTATGCAGGAATGAGGAACTGACCCCTGGGTTGGGGGCTCTCTGGAAACCTTTCCCTTGATGTCTACCTAAGGTGAGTTAGCTAACTTCTCTCAATAGGAAATCAAAATTACATTCAAGATGATGTTATGATGATGTTAAAGTGTTACTCTTTCCACAACAGATTAAATATACAAGTAAATAGAGAGCTATATTATATTAAGCCAGACATTAAAGAGATTTGCAAAAGTGTAAAATAATGCAACTGTTCCCACTAATTTTATTTTGGGAAAAAAGAGTTATTTGTCATAAATTATGCTTTTACGTTAGCATATGAGTTTATTCATGTTTTAGATAAAATAGATATTAAAATACTCAATGTTATCTAATATATTAAATATTGATAGATAATCCACATAACTAAAAGTTCACTGAGGCCCTTAAAATATTTTAAGAGTATAAAGAGTTCCAGAGTCCAAAAGTTTTATAGGCATTGCCTAAAACAATGCACTTGCCTTTATAAAATGCCACTTTTATTTAACTCTTTTAAATTTGACACATATGTGGCATATAGACACAGGTATGTCATATGTTTCTGGCCATGACCCTGAGTGATACACTGGAAATTTACAGAAGAAATATAAATTGCTAATAAACCTCACTAATAGTTAAAGAAAAATATTAATAAAATGAGATGGTTTTCCACCTGACAAATGTTTTTGAAAGTTTTAGAATACCCAATTTGTATGACAGTGTAATAAATAAAATGTATTCATCATTGGGTGATTGTAAATTGGTTAAAAAAATGGAGGGCAATCTTTTAGCAACTCTTAAATGCGAAAATGTAGAGAGATTTCAAGATGGCTGACTAGAAGCACTTTGTACTCCCCAACTCCACAAAGAAAACAAAAATAATGAGTAAATAATTACACTTTGAGCAGATGACTTAAGAGAGAACACTGGAATTCAACAAAGAAGTGGCTGCAAATGCCTAAAGCAAAGGAGAGAGATTCAAGGCAGTCTGCTCAGTTAGGATTGACTGGGATCCTGGAGAGGTTCCCCCAGTGTAAGTAAGAGATACCCAGTGCTCTATATTTTCACTGCAGACTTCTGCAGTCTAGCATGAGAGTCCCTTAACCTTTAAAGGCACTGAGACTAACATAGGGAACTTCATGGAGACCTTGAGAAAGCATTGCTCCAGAGAGGAAGCTTATGCTGGTTCCCACGCAGCCTCTGCATCCCAAACAGTGACTGCATGATGCTATATTGAGAACTCAGGCTTCACCAGGCTGCATCTTTCCTGAGGGCTCAACAGTACCTGCATTTCCACATCCTTAGGGCCACAATGACATCCCTCAACTGAAGACATTGCTGAAGCTGGCTGCTACTGCCGGGGCTGAAACATCAGTCATTAGCAACAACCACACTGCCCGAGCAACAGTTACCATGCTCTTTCAAGAACCCTGAGGACAAACTCCCTTGCCTGCAGCCCCATCAATGCAGCCTGTTACTGCCAGAGCTAGAGTGTGAGCAAGGCACATATTCCCCAGACACCTGCTTAAAGTTACTGAAAATAAAAGCAACCCCAGCATCCTCAATAGCAGGGCTGCAGTACAGCCACTGATGCCCACATCTGAGCATTTGACCCAAGGCCTGGGGATCACCCTGCCACTGCCTACGATAGCTAGAACCTCCACTAGGGGGCCTGTTGACTAGCCAATCCAGTCCAACTTCATTGTCCCAATGCACAAGCACATTTTCCAGAAGTCCTGAGTACCAACCAGCCAAATCTACCATTAGCACATGAGCACTCCTCCTAAGGACCTATAATCAGGCCTGCCCTCTTGTCACTAACTTGACAGCTGGCCCCTACCCACATAAGCCACCTGCAGGCCTGGGGACTGGGACAGCCACCCACTCTGTCTCAGACATTGCCAGCAGCAGTACAGAACACATGGAAGCCAGAGGGTCATCCATTACTGCTACGGCCATCATTTACAACATGCCTGCTTTCCAGGGGCCCAATAATCTACCTACCCACACAGTTTACTGCTGCCAGTAATGAGATACAAACAAGTGGATTGGAAACCCAGTAACTGGCCAAATTGGACTCACTAGCATAAACTCAGTTACTGGCTGTCCTGGGGCCCAAGGACAAGCCCATGTGGCATCTTTATTCCTGGCAAAACTTCAGCGTAGCCACCAATAACAATTGCATCCAAGCTACTGAAAAAATCAGAGACACCTCTGATGCTGTTACAGTAAAAAACAATCATACAGAAACTACACTACTGCATGTGCCCAGAATAAAAGGATACACTAACCAACATAATAGATGCATCTTCAGGAAAATATCCTCTCCTACAGAAGCAAATTCAAAAAACTGGCATATCAGACATGTTATATCAGATATGCAGATATCAACGTAAGGACACAAGAACTCTGAAAAAGCAAAGAAACATGATACCTCCAAACAAACATAATTCTCTAGCAACAGATTCCAATAAAAACATTATAAAATCTTGGCAAAATAATTAAAATTAATGATATTAGAGAAAGTCTGTGAGATGCAAGAGAATGCAGAACAAACAACAGAAAAAAAATAGAGAAATAATTTAGAACATGAATGAGAAATTTACCAAGGAGATAAATATTACAAATAAAGCACAAGCAGAAATTCTGGAATAAAACAACTTACTAAGTAAATTATAAAATACATGCAAAATCTTCAAGAGTAAACAAGAACAAGCAGAAGAAGTAATTCCAGAACATGACTACAGGTGTTTTTGAAATAATCCATTAAGACAAAAATAAACAAAAATGAACAAAAAAGAATTAACGAAGCCTATATAACTTATGGGACACCATAAAGTGACAAAATATTCAAATTTTGGTTGCCAAGGAGATCAGGAGAAAACAAAAAGTCTAGTAAATCTATTTCACAAAATAATAGCTGAAAACTTCTGAAGTCTAGCAAGAGATTTAGATATCCAGATACAGGCCGGGTGGCGGTGGCTCACGCCTGTAATCCCAGCACTTTGGGAGGCCGAGGCGGGTGGATCATGAGGTCAGGAGATCGAGGCCATTCTGGCTAACATGGTGAAACCCCGTCTCTACTAAAAATACAAACAAATTAGCTGGGTGTGGTGGCGGGCACCTGTAGTCCCAGCTACCAGGAGGCTGAGGCAGGAGAATGGCGTGAACCCGGGAGGCAGAGATTGCAGTGAGCTGAGATTGCGCCACTGCACTCCAGACTGGGTGACAGAGCGAGATTCCGTCTCAAAAAAAAAAAAATAAAAAAAAAATAAAATAAAGTGTGATTGCTTAAAAATACTATTATGATATTCACCACAGTACTGTTTGCAATAGAAAAAAAAAAGTAAAAACACAAAGAAAATAATGTTAATAAAAAGAAGATATTATACAGCCACATTATAACCATGTAATGTTTAAGACAAAGAAACACAAGTTATAACTACATGTACTTAGCATAGAACTATAACTTTGATATATTAAAGGCAACAGGCAAGTTGCAAACTAATCTATACAACATGTCCCATTTGTTCCACAGTGTACATGTCCCATATGTACACCACGAATGTACACATGCATGCATTTTGATCTTTCTTTCTAAGTATGATGAAACCTATAACAAATTATTTAAATAGATGAGCTAGAAAGAGAGGAGTGAAGACTCTTACAAAAAAAAAATTTAAATTAAAATGCAAGAACTGAAAACCAGTTTACTTGAGGCTACTACTTAACATATGAACAATTAGTCCAATGAAATTCAAACATTCTGAGGGTATTATTATGTTGCTGATATTCATTGATAGTCATATTAATCATCACAATTTCATAAAATAATTTTATGTTCAGTTATATCTTTGCATAAAGTTATAGTATGCTAGTCCATACTAAACACACAGACACACACATACACATTTTATTATATTTAAGAAGTGAGTAAATTTTGATGTAGCTTTTTCACTCTTCTATGGCTATCTGTTCTTTGTGCCATCCTGTTATTAAACTCCTTCGCACCTTAGCAGTAATCAATTCTGGTATCAAATATTTTGATACTCATTTAGACCAATGTATTAACTCTTCTAGTTTTTGCTTATCTCCAGTACATAAACAGCAAACAAAAGAAACAAAACATAACAAATAAATAACTCCACCCTGACCTAGTCGAAAGTATGAAAGTATGTGGGATGCGAA
>NW_012116010.1:549228-575035 GCF_000951035.1 Colobus angolensis palliatus | reverse complement strand
AAAAAAAAAAAAAAAAAAGATATGAAATTTAGGTAAGTTGTGACATCACAGAGTTCCAGTTTTCTCATCTGTAAAGTAAAAATACTATCTTATGGATAGCATTAATTTGATTTTCAAATCGCGTTAGGTACACAAAGGTGCCTAAAATTTTCACTGAATTAGTTGAATTTGAATAAAAATCTTTGTTTTCATTGTAAAAATGTTCAAGCCATGAAAAAATAGTGGGCATATTTGAGGTATCTGGGACATTTTCTTTCTTCCAAAATGTGTCCATAGGTACAAAGGGTTATTTAATCTTTTAGGAGTGCCTGATCAATGGCTAGCTGTACGATAAACTTTCAAGGATGATTGCATTGTCACATTGCTATTCAGTTCTCCTCAGGCAAGGTGCGTCTGAACAGAACACAAGAACAAGATAACACCTTATTCAACAAAGATTTATTGAACAACTTCTGTGTGAAAAACACTGAGTTCTTGGACATACAAGAATAGACAAGACAGATAAATTATCTGTCTTATTTGGGCTTAAATTGTAGTGTAAAAAACAAAAATAGAATAAACATACATTTATAAAATAAAATTTCTTATATAGATAAGTGTTAGGAAGAACAAAAAGAGGGTGGATAAGGAATTTTTAAGTAGAGAATAAGTGTTTTCCTAGAAGGTATAGTGGGAGGAGTCTTCTCTGCGAATGTAATATTTGACCAGAGACTTGAAAGAGATAAAGGAATGATTTACAAATATATCTGAAAGAAGAGCCTTCGCAGCAGAGGAAATAGTAAGTGCAAAGTCTCTGAGGTGGAAATTTGTCCAGTTTTCTAAGAAACACCAGGATGTCCAATATAAAAAGCTAAGAGAGTGGCAGGGGAGCTGTTCAGTAGATAAAACATGAGGTCAGAAAATGTACAGAATTATAGGGTCTTACTTGGAATTTGGCTTTTATTAAGATCTACCTCAACTTTTAACAAGATCCTTTTGGCTGTTAGGTTGTAGAGACTTTATGAGGATGCCAGACTTGGAAGAAATATTGAAGGCAGAGTCAACAGAATTTTCACAATATGAACCCTGTGAGACAGACCCAAATAAAGATCTGGTCTCCCCAATATGGCCAGCTAGACACAGCCAGGAGGAACATGTCCCACCGAGGGACTGGGACATCAGGAAGACCGGCAAACTCCTATCAGATCTTCAGAAGGAAGGCACTGAGAGCAGATGGAGGGAAGACATAGAGGGAGAGGAACATGAACTGGAACGACCATGAACAAGGACTCATTCCCGACCCCCAGTGACTCCTGCAGAGGAGGTGAGTTGAACAGACAAGGAGCAACCTGCTCTTGCCACAGGCCTCTGAAATCCCTTCAGGCAGAGACCTCTTAACCACCACAGACACTTGAATTGGCAGGAAGAGCTGCTTAGAGAAGTGGTAGGGGCAGAGCTCAAGTCACTGAGGAGACCAAAGGGTTTGGTGTAAAAGGATTTGTAGTACCGCACGACGAGGGATACCCATATCCCTAGGCTCAACTTGCTCTCATAGGAGACCTTAGCCCTAGGGGAACTGTTGGACCTGAATTCTGCAGGGTAGTCTTGCTCATGAGATGGGGCCACTTCAACCAGAGCATCCCTCAGTCTGCTGGCCCCTCCTGGGGCTGCGGCCTGGCCATGCCTACTTGCAGTGCAGCCCCCAGGTACCTGCTGGAGGCCTCCATCATGGCTCCTATGCTGGCAGACCACACCTGACTGGCAGAATGCTCCAGAAAAGCAGCACATGCTTTCCTGGACCCACTCCCCACTGCAGCCTGCCCCATGCCACTTTGCCAGCACACACTCACCCATAGCCATCCCCCATATCACATCACTGGCATGTGAATGTGTAGGTGGACCTTGCCTTCATTTCCCTGCAATTGCAGGTGTGTACGTACATCCTTCTATGCCACTGCTGGTGGTGTGGCTGAACCCCACCCACCCTCCCCTTGTTACACTGCAATTATCATTGGCACTTTGGTGAGTACAGAGACTGCCAGTCCTGACCCCATGAGCACCCCACCCCTGTGTTGACACTGCTACAGGAAGAACAGCAAACTGATCCCTGCCTTGAACAGCCAATGCTATAAGAGTGAATGTGCACAGAGGGTGCATACAGTCCTGTGCCCACCAATGCCCTGGCCCCATGCTAACACCACCACCAATATGAACACATGAACAGTTGTAAGTGGGGGTCCTCCGTTCCCCCAAGCCAAGCTGCCACTGCCACTGCCCCTACTCCAAACACCCCCACAGAGGCTGGCACCCCAGCACAGCACCCACTAGGGCCCTGTTGTAGCTGAAGAGCATGCACCCTGCCATGCTGCTGCCACCACTGCTGCTGGCACAAGCAAGTGAAAACAGATCCCACTGATACCACCCTATGAAGTGATTCGGCTGACACCAATCATTAAAACGTTGTGACAAGCAGTCTGGAAGTATCTCGGTCCCCAAGTTCAGAGGTTTCCTCACCTTGAGGAGCCAAAGAACAAACCGGGGGCCCAATGTCAGTCCCCCAGAGTTAGAGCACACAGTTCAGGAGTCCTCAGTGGAGCCATGCCCCCCTAAAATCTACCAGAAACAAAATCATCAACTGAACTCACTTGATACCCCATCAAACCCTCAAGTTTACCAATTAGAATAAAAGAAAAAAAAAAATGAGCATCCAAAGGACAGCAACTTCAAGGACTGAAGAAATGTTAGCCCACACAGATGAGAAAGAACCATTGCAAGAACTCTGACAACTCAAAAAGACAGAATGTCTTCTTACCTCAACATTACCACATTGGTTCCCCAGCAATGGGCCTTAACCACAATGAGATGGCTGAAATGACAGAAATAGAATTCAGAATATTGATACGAACAAAGATCATTGAGATTCAGTAGAACATTGTAAAACAAATCTAAGGAAGCTAAAAATCAAAATAAAAATAATACAGGAGCTGACAGACAAAAATGCCAGTATAAAAAATACAGAGCTGAAAAACACACTACGAGAATTTCATAACGCAATTGCAAGCATTAACCACAGAATAGACCAAGCTGAGGAAATCATCTCAAAATTTGAAGACTGGCTTTCTGAAATAAGTGTGACAAACAAGAATAAAAACAAAAACTAAAAAGCAACAAACAAAACCTTAAAAAATGATAGGATTATGAAAAGAGATCCAATCTATGGCTCATTGGTATGCCTGAAAGAGATGAGGAAAATGGAACCAACTTGGAAAACATATTTCAGGATACCATCCATGAGAACTTCCCCAACCTAGCAAGACAGGCCAACATTCAAATCCAGGAAATGCAAAGAACCCCTACAAAATACTTCATAAGAAGAACATCTCCAAGACACATAATCATCAGATTCTCCAAGGTCGAAATAAAAGAAAAAATATTAAGGCAGCTAAGACAAAGGACAGGTCACCTACAAAGGGATGCCCATCAGACTAACAGTGGACCTCTCAGCAGAAACCCTACAAACCAGAAGGGATTGGGAGCCTATTTTCAACATTCTTAAAGAAAAGAAATTCCAACACAGAATTTTATTTCCAGCCAAACTGAGCTTCACAAGTAAAGGAGAAATAAGATCCTTTTCAGAAAAGCAAATGCTGATTGAGTTACCACCAAACCTTTCTTACAAGAGTTTCTGAAAAGAGCACTAAATATGGAAATGGAAGACTATTATCAGCCACTATAAAAACACACTTAAGGCCATGTGCGGTGGCTTATGCCTGTAATCCCAGCACTTTGGAAGGCCAAGGGGGTGGATCCCGAGGTCAAGAGTTGGAGACCATCCTGGACAACATGGTGAAACCCCGTCTCTACTAAAAATACAAAAATTAGCTGGGCATGGTGATATGCACCTGTAGTCCCACTACAGGAGGCTGAGGCAGAAGGATCGCTTAAACCTGGGAGGCAGAGGTTGCAGTGAGCCGAGATTGTGCCACTGCACTCCAGGCTGGACGACAGAGCGAGACTCTCTCTCTCAAAAAAAAAACCAAAAACAAAACAAAACAAAAAAACACACTTACTTACACAGACCTGAGACACTTATAAAGAAATGACATAAATAAGTCTGTATAATAACTACCTTAAGATACTATGACAGGATAAAACCCACAAATATTAAAATTAACCTGAATGCACATGGGCTAAATGCACCAATTAAAAGTCACAGGGTGGCAAGCTGGATAAAGATGCATGACCCATTGGTATGCTGTTGCAACAGACCCATCTCACATGCAATGACACTCATAGGCTCAAAATAAAAGGTTGAAGAAAAATCTACCAAGCAAATAATAAAAAAAACACAGAAAAAAGCAGGGGTTGCAATCCTAATTTTAGACAAAATGGACAAAACAAGAAAAGACTCAAAAGGACAAAGCACAGTATTACATAATGGTAAAGGGTTTAATTCAAGAACACCTAACCATCTTAAACTTAAACATATATGCACCCAACACAGGAGCAACCAGATTCATAAAGCAAGTTCTTAGAGATATTCAAAGAGACTTACACTCCCACAAAATAATAGTGAGAGACTTCAACACCCCACTGAAAGTACTAGTTAAATCATCAAGGCAGAAAATTAACAAGCTATTCAGGACCTGAACTAAAAACTGGACCAAATGAACCTGGTAGACATCTACAGAACCCTCCAACCCTAAACAGAATATACATTGTTCTCTTGTGCACATGGCACAAACTCTGAAACTGACCTCACAATCAAGCGTAAACAATCCTCAGCAAATGCACAAGAACCGAAATCATACCAACCCCTCTCTCAGATCACAACACGATATAAATAGAATTCAAAATTAAGAAAACTACTTGAAACCATACCATTACATGGAAACTAAACAACCTGCTCCTGAATGACTTTTGGGTAAATAATAAAATTAAGGCAGAAATCAAGAACTTGTTTGAAACAAATGAGAACAAAGATACAATGGACCAGAATCTCTGGGACACACCTGAGGCAGTGTTAAGAGATATATTTATAGCACTAAATGCCCACACCAAAAAGTTAAAGATCTCAAATTAACAACCTAGCATCACAACTATAAGAACAAGAGAACCAAGAGCAAACCAACACCAAAGCTAGCAGAAGACAAGAAATAACCAACATCAGAGCTGAGCTGAAGAAGATTAAGACATGAAAAACCATTCAAAAGATCAACAAATTACCTTGCGCAGTATGGCCATTTTCACGATATTGATTCTTCCTGTCCATGAGCATGGAATGTTCTTCCATTTGTTTCTGTCCTCTTTTATTTCACTGAGCATTGGTTTGTAGTTTTCCTTGAAGAGGTCCTTCACATCCCTTGTAAGTTGGATTCCTAGGCATTTCTCTTTGAAGCAATTGTGAATGGGAGTTCACTCATGATTTGGCTGTTTGTCTGTTATTGGTGTATATAAGAATTCTTGTGATTTTTGCTCATTGATTTTGTATCCTGAGACTTTGCTGAAGTTGCTTATCTGCTTAAGGAGATTTTGGGCTGAGACAATGGGGTTTTCTAAATATACAATCATGTCATCTGCAAACCGGGACAATTTGACTTCCTCTTTTCCTAACTGAATACCCTTTATTTCTTTCTCTTGCCTGATTGCCCTGACCAGAACTTCCAACACTATGTTGAATAGGACTGGTGAGAGAGGGCATCCCTGTCTTGTGCCAGTTTTCAAGGGGAATGCTTCCCGTTTTTTCCCATTCAGTATGATATTGGCTGTGGGTTTGTCATAGGTGGTTCTTGTTATTTGAGGTATCTTCCGTCAATACTTAGTTTGTTGAGTTTTCAAAAAAATATGTAAAATTTTATTGAAAGCCTTTTCTGCATCTATTGAGATGATCTTGTAGTTTTAATCTTTAGTTCTGTTTATGTGATGAATCACGCTTATTGATTGGTGTATATTGAACCAACCTTGAATCTCAGGGACGAAGCATTCTTGTTTGTGATAAATTAGCTTTTTGATGTGCTGTTGGATTTGATTTGCTAGCATTTGTCGAGGATTTTAGTATTGATGTTCATCAAAGATATTTCCCTGACATTTTCTTTTTCATTGTGTCTTTGCCAAATTTTGGAATCAGGATGATGCTTGTCTTATAGAATGAAATGTGGAGGAGTCCATCCTCATCAATATTTTGGAATAGTTTGGTAAAAATTGTAAGAGCTCTTCTTTGCGTATCTGGTAGAATTCAGCTGTGAATCCATCTAGTCCTGTGCTTTTTATTTTTTATTTATTGGTTTGTAGGCTATTTATTACTGATTCAATTTCAGTTTGTTATTGGTTTGTTCAGGGATTCAAATTCTTCCTAGTTCAGTCTTAGAAAGATGTATTTGTCAAGGGATTTATCCACCTCTTCTGGATTTTGTAGTCCATCATACTGAGTGGGAAAAAACTGGAAGCATTCCCCTTTAAAACTGACACAATACAAGAATGCCCTCTCTCACCACTCCTATTCAACATAGTGTTGGCACTCCTGGCTAGAGCAATCAGGCAAGATAAAGAAATAAAGGGCGTCCAAAAAAGAAGAGAGCAAGTCAAATTATCCCTGCTTGCAGATTACATGATTCTATATCTAAATATCTTCATATCTCAGCCAAAAGCTCCTTTAGTTGATAAACAACCTTAAACATTTTAGGATACAAATTCAACATACAGAAATCACTAGCATTCCTATACACCAAAAACAGCCAAGCTGAGAGCCAAATCAGGAATGCAATTCCAGCACAAAGTTCAAAAAAGAATAAAATACCTAAGAATACAGCTAACCAGGGAGGCAAAAAATCTCTTTGATGAGAATTACAAAACACTGCTCAAAGAAAGCAGGGATTACACAAACGAATAGAATAATATTCCACGTTCTTGGATAGGAAGAGTCAATATCATTAAAATGGCTCTACTGCCCAAAGCAATTTACAGATTCAATACTATTCTTATCAAACTACCAATGACATTCTTCACAGAACTACAGAAAAACTAAAGCCCTATGGTATAGCTTCAAGACGGATAGTGTTATGACTCCTGCTTTGTACTTTTTTGATTAGAATTATCTTGGCTATTGGTGGTCTTTTTTGGTTCCATATGTTTTGTAATTCTCACTGTAGAGATTTGTCACCTCCATGCTTAGTTACATTCTTAGCAGGAGAGTGGGAAGAGGGATAGAAGCAGAAAAGTAACTATTGGGTACTAGACTTAGTATCTGGGTGCTGAAATAATCTGTACAACAAACCTCTATAACATGAGCTTACCTATATAAAAAACTGCACATGTACCCCTGAACCTAAAAAATTTTTTTTTTTTTTTAAATCAAGTCCATGTATAATGGTAAAAGGACAAAGATGGAAAATACTGGGATGGGAGATTGAAACTGGAGTGTAGATATAGGTCTCTTTTGGACATGGCAAAGGCTGTATTATTCTATTTTCACACTGCTATAAAGATACTAGGCAAGACTGGGTAATTTATAAAGAGAGAATATTTAATTAAGTCATAGTTTCACATGGCTGAGAGGCCTCGGGAAACTTAGAGTCGTGGCAGAAAGTGAAGAGGAAACAAGGCACATCTTATATGGTGGAAGGTGAGAAAGAGAGAGTGCAGGGGAGACTGCCACATATAAAATCATCAGATCTCATGAGAACTCACTCACTGTCATGAGAACAACATGGGGGAACCTGTCCCCATGATCCTATTGTTTCTTACCAGGTCCCTTCCTCAACACGTGGGGATTACAATTCAAGATGAGATTTGGATGGGGACACACAGCCAAACCATATCAAAAGCCAAATGTCTCCTAGACTTCTAAGTGGAGATACTGCATATGCAGTTAGATTTGTGAATCTTGATGTCAATAGTCACTGGACTTGAGATCTATTCATAAAATGAATTCATTCTTACAGCGTATGTGTGACCATGGTACTGGATGAGTAAAAATATATGTGTGTGTGTGTGTGTGTGTATGACTATGGTATTGGATGATTGGATGATTATATATATATATATATATGGAATAAGAAAAACAGGATGGTTCATGAAATATATTCCATTATTTAGAGATTAAAAAGAGAAGGAAAGACAACAAGAGAGAATGAAGTGAAATAACATGTGAATTGAAAGGCAAGCAAGGCAATTGTGGGGCCTCCAAAATACAGAAAAAATTTAAGAATAAGTGAGTGATGAATGTCGTAAACTGCTTCTGAAAAGATGAGTAATGTAAGTGGAAAAAACTGGGAATGGTGGAAGTCACTAGTGATCTTGAGAGATGTGGTTTCAAGGGAGTGGTGAAGAAGAACACCTGGAAGCTGTGGGTGGTAAGACATAGGAGTTTTGATTATGAGGGAAAGTAGGTAAATCAGGAGGAAGAGTGTCTTGCATCTAGGGATAAAAAGGATGTGGGTTCTAACAGAGGGCTTTGTCTTTTCATTTTTTTTAAAGATAGGAGCTAATTATAATAGGAAGTGGTATTATTGATGGGAATTATCTAATAAGAATGAGGAAATTGATCATAAAGTAGAGAAATCTGGAAGAAATGTAAGAACAAAGTCTTTGAGTATAGCAGAGAAGATGGGGGATCCATGGCCCAAGTAGGAATATGTGTCTGGTACAACAATTTGAAGGGCAGTATATATGGATGCAGGTGTTGTTAGGTTGATAGGCTTGGTGGTGAGAATGTGAGAGCTATTTCTTTTTTGATTGTTTCTACTTTCTTGGTGAAATAAAAAGTGAGACCTTTAGTTGAAAGGTAAAAGTGGAAGAAGCTAAGAGAGTTTTAATAAGAGGGGAAAAGTTTAAAATGCTCTTCTTGAAGGGCAAGGGAATAAATACATTGGGAAAGGCATCAGGATTCCCAGGCAATGTCGAGTGCCCAATTATGTGCTTTCCTCTGGTAACACTGAACTGCTCAGGGGTAGGTTCATGGTTTGTGGGAAACTGGCAAGAAAGACAGAGTACAGAGGTATAAGGGAGTGAAGGGCACATGTAATAGAGTGATTTTAATGAATTAGCATATTATATAAACTGGGTAAGAAGGGAACTTGTGGCATACGATTGAGAATGAGCAATGAAACAAAATGTGGTATAATCAATCAATTAAAAGTCATGTTGGTTTAAAATAAATGGTGTTGGAGGTACTACAAGTGAGTTAAAAAGATGGTAGCATTGTTCAGAAAGAGAGGCCCTGAAACAGAGCTTTGGGCTTTGAAGCTGTTATCTCTAATGATAAGACCTGGAGTGTTTCTATGGTAGTGGGTAGTTGGAGTGAGGTGGAATAAAATACCCATGGAAATACTCTAGATATCAAAGATGTACGATCTATACTGAGATTGTTGACAGAAGGTATGGTAGACATAAAAATAAATCAGAAATCCAGATATCTTAACTCAAGTTTGATTTATGGTTTGAATGTATGTTTTCCAACAAAATTCACATATTGGAACCTAAATGACAATGTGATAATAACAGGTGGGGCCTTTAGGAGGTGATTAAGTCATGAGGAAGGAGACTTTGTGACTGGGATTAGCAATCTTATGAAAGGCTTGGAGAGACTTAGCTAGGTCCCTTTTTGTCCTCCATTGCATCAGCCATGTGAGGCCACAACATTCAAGGTGCCACCTTGGAAGCAGAGATCAAGCCCTTATTAGACACTGAAACTGCTACTGCCTTGACTTTGAACTTCCAGCCTCCAGAACTTGAAAAATAAATTTATACTATTGATAAATTACCTAGTATGGGGTGGATTGGCACTGCAGCCCAAACAGACTAAGACAGACTGTCATAACCAAATACCATAGCCTGGATGGCTTAAACAACAGACATTAATTTCTCAGAGTTTTAGAGATTGAGAAGTTCAAAATCAAGGTATTGCCTGATTCAAATTCCCCTTGAGACCCTTCTTCCTGACTTTCAACAGTCACTGCCTTTTTGCTGTATTTCTACATGATGAAAAAAGAAACAGAAATAAATCTGGCGTGTATTCCTCTAATTTTATTTTCTTTATATAACCAGCCTCACTATGCTGCCCAGATTCCAGTACAGTGGCTATTCACAAGTGTGATTATAGTGTAATACAGCCTCAGACTCCTGGGCTCAAGCAATCCTCCCTTCTCAGACTCTCCAGAAGCTGGGACTATAGATAAACACCACCATGCCACCCTCTCCCTCTTGGACACTAATGGACACCAAGCCCATCATGCGGGCTCCACCCTTATCAAAATGAACATTTCTTTTCAAATGACTCATCTCCAAATTTCATCACATTAGGGAGTAAGGCTTCAACAAATGAATTTTTGGGTGACACCAATATTCAGTTCATAACACTAACTGATAAAATCTACAGAGTATGAAAGGAAATGACAAGAAGAAAGCAAAAATCACTCACCAGTTGAGAGGGGATGCAGGGAGTCTGCATTGTCAGTAGAAAGCCAGCTTTCATTTAGACCAAGAAGATGAAGAAAATATAGAAAGAGATTAATTGTCGTGAAAATTTGAACGAGAACTGTGAGTTTCAGTTGCACAGTGCAACATTTCGGAAGATCAGAGAAGCATGGGCATTCGGTAAGATTAAATTATGTACAAAGCTACGTGGAGATAAATGTCTGTGGAATTTAGGCACCCAGTAATGAGTAAGGTAAACAAGGATTAGAGGGAATGTTTGGATTAGTCTGGATGGTCTCTCAGAAAAAGTGATTTCTCAGCCATCAGAGAAAAGTTAAGTAATGTTTGGTGATGCTCTTAAGGAAGGTTACGAAGAATGTTCTGGCTCTGTTCAAAATGGCTACACATGGAGATGCTAGCTCTATGAGAGTCAGCAAAATGAGAGAAATGCTAGACTCCAGGTTTATCACTTCTACCATATACCTAGACAAGGGATATTTGACAAGACACCAAAACTCTGTCTTCCTGTTTCTTCATCTGTAAAATTGAGATAGTGATATTATCTACCTCAAGGTATGTTATTAGAATTAAATAAATTAATGTACGGCTAGTGCTCACCACAATAACTCAAACACAGTAAAAGCCTAAAGTACTACTATCAATACCATTATTAAATAACATATTTCATTTGTTATGAAAAATATATTTATAGGCTAGTTCATATCCCTCGAAGTCTTGATAAATGAGGTCCTCTCTCTCACATGTGTATATTAACTAAAACAGGTCTATGTCCCACATTAAACCATTTTTATCCCCCTGTACTCTTTCATTGGTTTCTCTTTTGCTCTTAATTTGCAGATCATCTGACTGCATACAAAATAAATTACATTTACACCTTTATTAGTTATTAAGTGTTTGCTTTTTAATTCCAGTAACTTTCCTAAAAGTGGATACTGGTGTGATAGTGGAACTGATCTGCTGCTCTAGCTTACTAGAGGACTTCTAACAGTTGAGTTTGAAAATATATTCATATGTCAAGTGTAGAAGATATTCTGATACCTAAATTAGGGTTTCACATACACTTTTTTTTTTTTTTTTTACCAGAAAAGCTACTTGCTGAAAAGGTTAAGAGTACTAGAGCACTAACATCTACTAATATGAAAGCTAAGGGGCATGACAGTTTGAAAAACAGATGTTTGGTGATTGAAAAATAATTTATTTTACCTTAGACAGCTCTGCTCAAATAATTTTTCTAAGAGTGTGGGGGATTTTAGTCCTTCACAATTTCCCCTAAAATACTTGTTTATAAAATATTGTGTTTTTATATACAGTTGGTAAATATTTTACTCATTAATTGTAACAGACAAGCTATTTTGTTCTATATGTTTGCTCCATAATTATACATTTATAATTTTGGGAGGTAGAAATTATGATGGTGGATTCATGCCCCACATCACTACCTATTCTGGTAGTGACTTTAACAGGTGACAATTATGTAACTATCAATAAAAGAAAAACCTTTGATGTTATAAAGACAATGGAAGCCCTTAGATGAAGAAAACACAGTCATTTCCAGATTTTAATGCATGTTTTAAATCATTTCCATGGGAACCAACATTTGGCACGAAGGCCAAATGAAAAACACTTAAAAGGCAGCTTCTACCAAACCAGATGGTTAATTTGTAACAGGGGACTATAACTAGGAGGAACTGGGTTATACAACCCCTAAAAACCCTTGATAATGGATTCAAGTGGACTAAATCACTGGGCTCCCTTCCAATATTCTCTCAATGCTACTATATGTGGCAATAACATTATCAACCACAGGAGGAACCACTACTAATTGCAAAGTGTCTAGAAAGGTAAATGCCACAGCTGAAAAAATATAGGAGTAAATATTTCTAGACTGATCAGGATTGTGTGGGTCATGAACCCTGAGGTAATCTAAATAAATTTATGTAAAGAGAAGCAGCAAGGCAGAGGAAGAAAGTGTATTGGTTTAAGATCCCAGAACAATTAAAATAAAACTAATTATTCAGATTAACTGTCAGTATACCTTCAAGCCAGCATTGTGTAATGTCACTTTCCATTGCATAGAATCTAAGTATTCTCTGATTTTTGTGCTAAAAGTAACCATAGAGATTCAGTGAGTTACTCAAAGTTACAGAGCAATTTATTGACACAGCTAGGACATTCGCCCTGGGACTAAAACTTAAGATAATCAGTACAATGAGAGTTATTTGGACATACTGTACCCTTGAGAAAGCGCTGGATCCTGTCCTTGGAAAAACTCTTGAAACAATTATTTCCCAGGATCTTCTGCCAACTTAATATGGGAATATCTACTCTTATCATACCTATAGTCACATACTGGGTCATAGAATGTAAACAGAGGTGAGACATTATTTTTCTCCTTCCTAAAGGGTAAAATTAGTTAAAGTTACAATATTAGGAAACAATCCCCAAGACACAAATACAAATTCATACAAACACATACTACAGTGTGTTGCTATATGGAAGCAAGACATCAACATTTTGAGGTTCTATTCCTGAGGCTACAACTTTAACTTTGTTGTGACATTGTGAAAAAATCAAATTTTTCATAACTCAATTCTTCTAGTTATAAAATGGGTTTAATGATGACTATCTCAAAAAAGTTATTACAAATACAATTAGCACTTTAATTATGAGAAATCATATTACAACAAAACCAATTTCACAAGAAGGAACATATTGCCTATAAAACTTCATTAACTGGTGCATGTTTCATATTTCTCTCTTTCCTTATTCATAATAATTTATTGGTTTTATTAAAATAGTATAGTAACAAACATATTTTAGTAAAATCTAAAAGAAAAATATGTATAATGTGTAAATAAAATATACTTGTTGAAGAGTAAATTACATTCTCTGAAAATTTCATATAATTTGAGAAATATTTTTAGAAATATAAAATATACGAACGCTAACATTTGTGACTAAAAGTTGTTTACTTCTGTCACATTTTGAAGAATTGATATTTAGCTTTTCTTCTTCCCACTGGTGATAGAATTATCTGTAAATGCCATCAACATTATTATTATCTTACCTTGGATGACTAATTCATCATATGAAGGAAAAGGCTCACTTTTAATTAGTTTGGCTATTAAGGAAGATAGTTAAATTTTTAACAAGTTTTTGCAAATATTAATTGTAGGAAAATACTTTGAATCACTGCTTACGCTCATTCAAAATGCCAACAAGACAACTTTGTCCTTGTAATTTTCTACAGAATGCAACAGAATTGGCCCAAATACTATTACTTGTTCATTGCCAGTGCTCTCAGTGGGCTCTCTCTTGGAACATTCCAGCACAGCAGGCATTGTTCAGTGCCTCCAGCCATAGTTTAATGGAGAAAGCTGTCATGATAAACTCTGTTTAGAAAAAAAAAAATCAGTGCAGGATCTAACGGTAGCTCTTAACCTCTGCAAAAACATGTCTTGGAATCTAGATCCATTCTCTTTGCCTTATGGAGTCATCCTGATCTAAAGGGCAAAATTTGGTATCAGAATTCTCATACCCTCAAATTTTGCTGGAAAGAGTGCCACATTAGTAATTCTATAAAGAAACAACAGTCTAAATAAAGAAAATGAATTAGTCTCAAACACCCTGAGCTTTTTTCCTTCAGTCTTTGTGCTTCCTTGGGATATGTTTAAAGATACTCTCAGGATTTCAATGGCAGGTCTCTAAGTGTGACCCGAAAGGCCAGTTGCAAAGAATATTGCATGCAATCTCAAAGGAATCCCCTCCCCAAAGCTGGTCCTAAATGACTCTGCTCTCGCCTCATTAAAGAATTTCTGTCACTCCTCCAGTCATACACAGGATATTATTTACTTCTGCCTCGTCTTATTCATAAGTCACTGCAAATGCCAACCCAGATTTTTACTCTTTTCTGCATAGGAATTCCTCTGGGTGGGGCTCTCCCCAAGCATACATGTTCCTTACCCCCAAATAGGGCACCCTTCACTCAGGTATCAGAATTCTCATACCCTCAAATTTTGCTGGAAAGAGTGCCACATTAGTAATTGTTCTTGCCACTTATTACAAGTTCTCACTCATCCTCTTTATGCCACCAGTTGGAATTATCTGCCGGAATTAATCAAGGATTTGATGTTTGCCTCTTTGTTATTGGCTTAGTAGCAATCCCTACCCCGAGTGCACAATGGCTACCTTAATTTCAGTGTTCCTCATAGATTATTCTTACTCAAATGCAAGCCCACATACAGAGACCGACTAATCCTAACATGGAACCCAGGCATAAGGCCAGAAGAGGTATGCCCCTCCCAAACTCTAATATTGCTGCAAGCAGTTAAAAACTAATCCAGTGAATTAACTGAAAGGTAATGGTTTCTCAGAGCAGGGCAATAACAGTTCAGATGGAGAGAAGTGGTAGGATTCTGGGTATAACTGAAGGTAGAGCCAGCAGATTTTACTAATGGATTGAATGTGCGGCATGGAAGACGGGAGTCAAAATAACCTCCATGTGGCGGCCTGAGCTACTAGAAAAATGGACCTGCTATTTTTTTGAGATGTAAAAGACAATGAGAGTAGTAGATTTAGGGAGTGGAAACCAAGATTTTTTCCTAAACTTGTTAGGTTCAAGCCACCTATGAAGCATCTGATTTATACATGAGACTGGACGAGATCACCAAGCAATTGAGTATCAAAGACCAAGGACTGGGCCCTGAGGCAGTGTTACATTAAAAGTCTGAAGACAAGCAAAACTTCCCAAAAAGAGACCAAGAAAGAGCATTCAGTGATATAAAATGAAAATGAAGAGTGTGTAGCATCCTGGAGAACAAGTGAAGACAGTATATTTAAAAAGGAGGGAGTGATCAAATGAGTCAGATATTGCTGATGAGTCAAGTAAGGTGAAGTAGAGAAACTATTAGTGATTCTAGAAATGTTGAGGTCACTGGTGATTTTGGTGAGAGCAGTTTTAGTGGAATGCTGGGGACAAGGGCCTGAGTGAAGGGGGTTTAAGAAACAATAGGAGGTCAAATGGTATTTCTAGTTCTAGATCCTTGACGAATCGCCACACTGTCTTCCACAATGGTTAAACTAGTTTACAGTCCCACCAACAGTGTAAAAGTGTTCCTATTTCTCCACATCCTCTCCAGCACCTGTTGTTTCCTGACTTTTTAATGATTGCCATTATAACTGGTGTGAGATGGTATCTCATTGTGGACTTGATTTGTATTTCTCTGATGGCAAGTGATGACCCAGCCATCCCATTACTGGGCATATACCCAAAGGATTATAAATCATGTTGCTATAAAGACACATGCACACGTATGTTTCTTGCGGCACTATTCACAATAGCAAAGACTTGGAACCAACCCAAATGTCCATCAATTACAGACTAGATTAAGAAAATGTGGCACATATATACCATGGAATACTATGCAGTCATAAAAAAGGATGAGGTCATTTTCTTCGTAGGGACATGGATGCAGCTGGAAACCATCATTCTCAGCAAACTATCGCAAGAACAGAAAACCAAATACAGCATGTTCTCACTCATAGGTGAGAACTGAACAATGAGATCACTTGGACACAGGAAGGGGAACATCACACACCGGGTCCTATTGTGGGGAGGGGGCATGGAGGAGGGATAGCATTAGGAGATATACCTAATGTAAATGACGAGTTAATGGGTGCAGCACACCAACATGGCACATGTATACATATGTAACAAACCTGCACGTTGTGCATATGTACCCTAGAACTTAAAGTATAATAAAACATTAAAAGAATAAATAAACATAAAAAAAGAAAAGAAAGAAAAAAAAAGAAGCAATAGGAGGTGAAGAATTGAAGACAGTGAATATAGATATTCTTACAATCGATTTTCCTGCAAAGAATTAAAAGGACATGTGACAGTAACTGCAAGAGGATCAGGAAAAGCCCCTTTTTTTTTTTTTTTTGCCTGTTTGTGGATTTAAATGGAAGAAACTAAAAAAAAAAAAAAAAATCATGTTCCTGTGCTGATGTGAATAATTCTGTAGAGAGGTAAATATTGATGATGCACTGAAATGAAATATGTGGCATCTAGTAGTCAAATGGTGAGATATTAGGTTGGTGCAAAAGTAATTGCTGTTTTTGCCATTATTTTTGCCATTAAAAGTAATGGCAAAAACCTAATACCTGGGACTGCATTCTTCAAAGACAATAAGCAGCTGGGTGAATGTGGTGGAGCACATCTAGGAAAGTTTTCTTCTAACTGACCTAGTTGTCCAGTAAGGTATGAAGAAAAGTCATCATCTGAGCATGAAATTGGAGGAGGAGGGGGAAGTTTTGGAAGTGTGAGGAGAGAGAAAAATGAATGAAATATAGAAGAAGGGAAGGCTGAATTAACTAGGGAAGTGTAGTATGATTTTTCTGTAATAAGCAAAAAAAGCTGTGAATTTACAGCTAATCAGCTAGAATCATGCATAACCTATAGGATGCCTCTGCATGGGAGTGTATGCAGTGCAACAGTGTGTGGGTACAAAAATGGGTAATCAGGATAGCAGTCTGTGGAAATACGCAGCCAATAAAATATTTATAAACAGTTTATCTGCTTCCTTGTAGTCCTACTCTCTTCTGTTCAGCCATCCAACATTGGAATGTCTCAAGGCTTTCTTGTCTTCTCACCCTACACTTGCCTTTCTAGCAATCATATCCACTCCCTGGATTTCAATTGCCTTTCTGTATGCAGCTGACACTCAAAAGCTCAAAAGCATATCATCATATATACTAGTACCTTGATAGGCTAGATGATGTGATATCTGGAATTAGCTTCAAAATGATTCTGGATAGAGATACAGTATGTGGGCATATACATAAAATAAAACTGATTATGAATTGATCTTTGTTGAAGATGCAGCATGCATACATGTTGCTTGTTCTAGTTTTCTGTCTACTTTTGTAAATATTTTGAAATTTTCACAATATAAAATAAGAGTACATATCTAGTTGCAATGCTTTTTCTCAGCTGAACCTTGCTATATGCAACTACTTAATTTACATCTCCTCTTAGATAATAATAGTAAACAGAAATAAAAACAGCTAATATGTTTTGAGTACATAACAAGTACCAGCTCTCCTCTGTGCACTTTGTATTTATTCCTTACAATAGTTATATGAAGTTACTATTAATCATTATTTATGTTTTACAGATCAAGAACCTAAGGTACAGCAGTGTTAAATACCTTCCCTGGGTTACACAAGCGGCTACCCTTAAATTCCAATTCAGGCAGTCTGTTGCAGAGCCCTACTCAAGTATCAAAAGTACTTTAAGCTCAATATGTCCAAAATGAAATATGATCTCCCCTTCCCAGCGCCTGTTCTTTTCCAGTGTTCATTTTTTTCTGTTCATGTTGACTCCATTTACCCAGGTGTGAAAGCCAGAAATGTAAATGTCAACTCTGATATTTTCACTCTCACCTCATATCACCTATGTAACACTAAATCCTTTTGACTACACCTACTAAATAGTTATGAAATTTATCGATCTATCTAGGTATCTATCTATCTATCATCTATCACTCTATCAATCTATCATCTAACTATCATGTATCTATCTTTTTTCATCTTCCACCACAATTCAAGAGTAAGTTACCATGGCTTCTTTTCTTCACTTTTGCAGATTGTTCTTTGCAAAATAAAAATCTGATCACGTGACACCCCAAAAATTAAATCACTACAGAGATTCTAAATTAGGTTACAAATTAGAATACATCTCTTAATACATTCTTTAGGTCTCTGTATATCCTGATTCCTTCCTTCTCTTTCATTTATCTCTCACCTTCACTCTGCAGTTAGCCACACTGGCTGTGTCTGAGTGCCTCTCACACATAGTGGACTCTTGAAAAAGTTTTATTTATTTTTTCCTAATCCATGCCCTTAGGCTCATCCACAAGGCTCTCTTCACTCCAGTATTTATCTGTTAACCCTACCTCATTTATCATTTCTCAGCTGTAGTGACTTCTCTCATCTCCCAGTATGAGTTTACAGTTTTGGGTTTTTTTTTCTGTTTTTCTTTTTAATTTTTGTGGGTACATAGTAGGTGTATACATTTATGGGTTACATGACATATTTTGATACAGACATGAAATTTGTAATAATCGCATCATGGAGAATGTGGTATCTATCCTATTAAGCATTTGTCCTTTGTGTTACAATCAATACAATTATACGTGCTTTTAGTCATTTTTAGATGTACAATTAAGTTATTATTGATAATAGTCACCCTGTTGTGTGGTCAAATAGTAGGTCTTATTCATTCTTTCTATTTTTTTTTGGTACACATTAACCATCTCCACCTCCCCGCCATACCTCCGCTACCCTTCTCAGCCTCTGGTAACCATACTTTTATTCTCTATCTTCATGAGTTCAATTTTTTTGTTTCTAAGATCCCACAAATAAGTGAGAATATCTGATGTTTATCTTTCTTAGCCTGCCTTATTTTACTTAACATAATGACCTCCAGTTCCATCCATGTTGCTCCAAATGACAGAATCTCATTTTTTTCCTCTGGCTGAATAACACTCCATTGTGTATAAGAGCCACATTTTTTTCTGATTTATTCATCTGTTGGTGGACCTTTAGGTTGCTTGCAAATCTTGGTTACTGTAAATAGTGCTGCAAAAAAACACGGATGTGCAGATATCTCTTCAATATATGGATTTCCTTTCTTTTTGGCATATACCCAGCAGTGGGATTGCTGGATCATATGGTAGCTCAATTTTTGGTTTTCTGAGGCCTCCAAACTATTCTCCATAGCTGTTGTACTAATTTATATTCCGACCAATAGTGTATGAGGATTCCTTTTCCTCCACCTTCTCACCAGCATTTGTTATTGCCTGTCTATTGAATAAAAGTCATTTAAATTGGGATGAGGTGATACCTCATTTTGGCTTTGATTTGCATTACTCTCATTATCAGTGACACTGAACACCTTTTCGTATGTCTGTTTGCCATTTGTATGTCTTCTTTTGAGAAATGTTTATTCTGATTTTTTGCCTATTTTCACATTGAATTATTAGATTTTTTTTCCTAAAGAGTTGTTTGAGCTCCTTATATATTCTGGTTATTAATCCCTTGTCAGATGGGTAGTTTGCAAATATTCTTCCATTCTGTGGGTTGTGTTCTCACTTTTTTGATTGTTTCCTTTGCTGTGCAGAAGATTTTTAACTTGATGTGATTTCATTTGCTTATTTTTGCTTTGGTTGTCTGTGCAAGAAATTTTTGCCCAGTTCAATGTTCTGGAGATTTTTCTCAAAGTTTTCTTGTAGTAGTTTCATATTTTGAGGGCTTAGATTTAAGACTTGAATCCATTTTGATTTTATCTTTGTATACAGTGAGAGATAAGGGTCTAGTTTCATTCTTCTGCATATGGATATCCAGTTTTCTCTGGGCCATTTATTGAAAAGACTATGATTTCCCTGGTGTATGTTCTTGGCAAGTTTGTTGAAAATGAGTTCACTGCAGGTGTGTGGATTTGATTCTGGGATCTCTATTCTGTTCCATTGGTCTATGTGTCTATTTTTATTCCAGCACCATACTCTGACTCTGTAGTATAATTTGAAGTCAGGTAATATGATTCTTGCCAGTGTTCATCTTTTTGCTCATATAAGCTTTAAAAAATTTTTCTAATTCTTTGAACAATGTCATCAGTATTTTAATAAAAATTGCATTGAATCAATACATTGCTTTGGGTAGTAAGGACATATCAAGAATATTGATTATTTCAATTCCTGGATATGACATATCTTTCCATTTTGTTGTCCTCTTCAATTTCTTGCATCAGTGTCTTATAATTGTCATTGTAGAGATCTTTAACTTCTTATAAGTTAATTTCTAGTTAAATAACTAGAACTTATTAAGTAATTTTATTTCAGGCTACTGTAATGAGATTACTTTTTGAATTCTTTTCAGGTTGTACACTGTTGGTATATAGTAATGCTACTGATTTTTGTATATAGATTCTGTATCCATCAACTTTACTCAATTTGTTTATCAGTTCTATTAATAATAACTTTGTGTGGTGTTTTTAGGTATTTCCAAATATAAGATCATATCAACTGCAAACAAATACAATTTGACTTCTTATTTTCTAATATGAATGCCTTTTTATTTCTTTTGGTTGTCCCATTGGTCTAGCTAAGACTTACATTACCATGTTTCATAACAGTGGTAAAGTGGGCACCCTTGCCATATTTCAGACCTTAGAGGAAGTGCTGTCATTTTCCCCTATTTAGTATGATACTAACTGTGAGTCTGTCATATATAGTTTTTATTATGTTGAAAATGTTCCTTCTATACCCATTTGTAGTGATTTTATCATTAAGAGATGATGGAATATATCAAATACTTTTTCAGCATTGATTGAGATTGTCATATAGTTTTTGTCCTTCATTCTGTTAATATGATGTGTCACATTGATTGATTTACGTATGTTGAACCACACATGCATCCCAGAAATAAATCCCACTTGGTCATAATGAAGGATATTTGTATTGTATTGTTGAATTTAATTTACTAGTATTCTGTTGAGAATTTTGATGTCAATATTCATTAGAGATATTGGCCTATAGTTTTTTTTAATGTGTCTTTGGTTTTGGTATCAAGGTAAGACTGGCTTTGTAGAATTAATTTGAAATTTTTACCTGTTCCTCTATTTTTGAGGATAGTTTGGGTAGGATTGCTATAAATTCTATTTTTAATGTTTGGTAGAATACAACAGTGAAGCCATTGTGCCCCTGGCTTTTCTTTACTAGAAGACTTTTTCTTATGACTTCAATCTTGTTACCTTTTATTGGTTTATTCAGGTTTTGGATTTCTCCATGGTTCAATCTTGGTGGGTTGTATGTTTCTAGAAATGTATTCTTTTTCATGGATTTTCTAATTTATTGGCACATAGTTTCTCAAGTTAGCCCCTAATGATCTTTTGAATTTCTGCAGTGTCAGTTGTAATGTCTCTTTTTTTTTATCCATGATTTTATTTATTTTTGTCTTCTCCCCCTTTTTAAGTTAGTTTGGGTAAAGGTTTGTCTATTTTGTTTATCTTTTCAAAAATCAACTTTTGGGGACTAGGGATGGTGGCTCATGCCTGTAATCCTAGCACTTTTTGGGAGGTCACTTGAGGTGCGAAGTTTGAAACCAGCTTGGCCAACCTGTCAAAATCCTGTCTCTGTTAAAAAACTAGAAATAGAAATAAGTCACCTTTTTGTTTTATTGATCATTTGCATTGTTTTGTTCATTTCAAATTCATTTGTCTCTGCTCCAATATTTAATATTTATTTTCTTCTAATAATTTCAGGTTTGGTTTGCTCCAGCTCTTCTAGTTATTTAAGAGTCATGCTTAAGTTATTTATTTGATGTTTTTCTTCTTTTCTATGTAGGCATTTATAGCTATAAATTTTCCTCTTTACGCTGCTTTGCTGTATCTCATAGGTTTTGCTACGTTGTGCTTCCATTATCATTTGTTTCAAGAATTTTTTCAATTTCCTTCTTAATTTCTTCATTTGGTAATTAGGAAGCATATTGCTTTATTTCCATGTGTTTGTAAAGTTTCCAAAATTCCGTTTGCTATTGATTTCTGGTTTTATTCCATTGTGGTCTGAGAAGATGCTTGATATTATTTCCATTTATTGAATGTTTTAATACTTATTTTGTGACCTAAAATAAGGTCTATCCCTGAGAGTAATCCACATGCTGAGGAGAATAATGTGTCTTTTATACCCAATGGATGAAATGTTCTGTAAATCTCTATTAGGTCCATTTGTTCTACAGTGCAGATGAGGCCTGATGTTTCTTTGTTGATTTTCAGTTTTGGAGAACTGTCCAATGCTGAATGTGTGGTAATGAAGACTCCAGCTATTATAGTATTGATGCCTGTCTCTTTTTCTAGCACCAATAATATTTGCTTTATAGATCTGTGTGCTCCAGTATTAGGTACATCCACATTTACAACTGTTATATTGTCTTGTTGAAGTGACAACTTTATCATTATATAATGACATTCTTTGTGTCTTCTTTTGTCTTATCTCTTATTGTCTTATCCCATGAGTAAACTCTCTACTGCTATCTCTTTATCTCCACTTTAAGGTAAATAATTCTTAGATTTACCCTTTTAAGGCTATTTCTTAGATCGTGTAGCTGTACTTAATTATATTTATTCTTTTTTGTCTCCTCTGACTGTGTATTTTAAAATATCCAGTCTTCAAGTTCACTAATTCTTTCTTCAGCTTCATCAGTTCTGCTATTAAGAGGCTCTAACGCATTCTTCAGTATATATATTCCATTTATTAATTCCAGAATTTCTGCTTGATTGTTTTAACTTACTTTAATTCTTTGTTAAATTTATCTGATAGAATTATGAATTTCTTCTCTGTGTTATCTTGAATGTCTTTCAGTTTCCTCAAAACAGCTACTTTGAATTATTGAAAGGTCACCTGTCTGTTTTTCCAGAATTTATCCTTTGTGCCTTATTTGGTTCATTTAGTGAGGTTGTGTTTTCCTGGGTGGTCTTGTTGCTTGTAGATGTTCTTTGGTGTCTGGGCATTGAAAAGTTGGGTATTTATTACAGTCTTCACACTCTGGGCTTGTTTGTACCTTTTTTTTTTTTTTTTTTTTTGAGAAGGCATTCCAGATATTCAATTTTTTTTCAGGTATTAGAAGGGACTTGGGCCACAGCCCAGTAATGCTTTGGTTTTTGCAGACTCATAGAAGTACCACCTTGGCGACCATGGATAAGGTTCAAAATAATTCTCTAGATTACCAGAGACTCTCATTCTTTTCCTTTACTTTCTAGCAAACAAATGGTGTCTCTCTCTCTTTTTTCTTATCTGCTTAGAACTGGGAGCATGGTGATTCAAGATTCCCTGTAACCACCATCACTGGGACTGCACTGGGTCAGACCTGAAGCCAGCACATCACCGAGTGTTGCCCAAGACCCGCTGTAACCTGTAACCTGTACCTGGCTGCCAGTGCTTCCTCAAGACCCTAGGGCTCTATGATCAGCAGGTGGTAAAGCCAGCCAGGTTTGTTTTCTTCCCTTCAGTGCAGTGAGCTCCCCTTAGTCCTGGGCAAGTTCAGAGATGCATTCTGAGTTCCAGAAATTGAAGTAAAACACTTTTGAAATTTATCTGATTTTATATTTTATTGTGACTAAGCTGGTGCACAAGCACCACACAAAGTCCTTCCCACTCTTTCTTCTGTTTTCACTTGCAGAAGAGCCTCTCCCTGCAACTACCACCAATACCACTGGCCACCAATGATGTTCACTTAAAGCCTAATGGCTCTTCTATTAGCCTGTGGTGAAATCTTCCATGCCTTTGACTCATCCTTCAAGGCAGTTGGCTCCTCTCTGTCCCAGGGTAGGTCCAGAAATGCTGTCCAAGAGCCTAGGCCTGGACTCAGGGACCCCAAGAGCCTGCTTGTTTCTCTACCTCACTGTGGCTGAGCTTCTACTTAAGGTGCAAGACAAAATCCCCTTTACTTCTCTCTCTCTCTGTTTTTCTTAAAAAAAAAAAAAAAAAGACTCTTTCACTGTAGCCACCACAGCTGAGAGTGTGCTAGGTCATATCTGAAGTCAGCACATCTCAGAGCCCAAGGCTTATGGTGTATTCCCTGGGTATCGTTATTGGTTATACAGGGCCCCAGGGCTCAGCAGGTGATAAATCCTGCCAGAACTGCGTCCTTCCCTTCAAGGTATTAGCTTCTCTTTTGGCCCAGGGTGTGTCTAGAAATACCATTTGGCAGCTTGGTCCTGGAATTGGGGGCCTCATGACTCTGCCGGGTACCCTATCCTATGATGGCCGAGCTAGTATCCAAGGTTCAAGGCAAAGAACTCTTTACTCTTCACTCTCCTCTCTTTAAGCAGAAGTTAGGAGTTACATTCATTGCTGTGAGCTGCACTGCCTGTGGTTAAGGGAGGAGTGTTGCAAGCACTCCTTTAGCCACTCTGATGTCTGCCCAGTTCACATGTCATCCTAGTCCACTGACTCTGAGCCTAGCCCAGTATTAGGAGTTGCCTGGGAATTGCAATTTTTGTGTGTTAGGCTGCTTTTCAAGTTTACCTAGGATCCCAGAGCACTTTGGCTACAATGATGAGGATTGCTAAGAGACTGAAGTTCTGACTGTTGGGTTGAGTGATTCTCCTCTGGCTAGGTCGGCTCCAAATGCTCCCTTCATGTGCAGGCACTGGCTGATAATAGCATGACTTCTTCCAACTGTGACAAGGCAGCACTTAGTTCAATTTAAAGTCCCCCAATTGCTGTGCTCTCCATCTTCCAGGTTCGCAGACTGTTTGTGCTTCTCACCCTCTTTTGAGGAATGGGGGAGGGTTGGCATCAGCTATTTAAGACTGTCTTTGAAACTCTCTTCAATACCACTTTCAGGGATATAAAGTTAAAACCAGGTACTGTTATTTCTTACCTGATTTTTGGTTCTTGTTACAGTATTTTCTGTGTGTAGATAGTTGTTAAAACCTGGTGTTCTTGTGAAGGGGATGATTGGTGGGGCCTATTCTTCTGCCATATTACTCTTCCCCTAGTTTATACTTTTCTTATGTGCTCTTGTAGAAGCATATTACTTCAAGCACTTATTGTCAATCCATGTTATTATTTGGTTGTCTCTCTTTCCATCAAGGCTCTCAGCTTTATGACATCAGGCATAATACCTGCCACTTAGTAGGTACTTAATATTTTTGATTGCATGAATGAATGAATTAATATACCAGTGACATCATATTTTGCACACTAAAGTTTAAGAATCCTTATTGTAAAAAGGCTACTCTTCTTTCTACTCGTTTGCTTCCATATTAATTAAGGCTACATATATTGCTAATGTCTTTCCTAAAATCAGAGCGGTCCTAGTTGATAAGGCTCGCATTTGTAGATGGACTATATTAGTAAGTCTGTCAATATCAAGGGTTAGACAGAATGGATGAGCAACAAGAAATCTCAAGAATCCTGGTTAGGATCTTCTGCTTTAGAGAAATGTTACATAAGCATACCACAAAACATGCATATGTATATTAAAAGCAGTACTGTTCATGTGAGTGAAAATTTTCAAACAATTCAAATGTCATCAACAGTTAAAAGAAGAGATAAATTGTAGCATGTATCATACAATAGAATACCAATGATATGGTTTGCCTCTGGGTCCCCACCCAAATCCAATCTCCAAATGTAATCCCCACGTGTTGGGTGAAGGGCCTGGTGGGAGGAGACTGAATAAGGGGGTAGACTCTCCTCTTGTTGTTCTTGTGATAGTGAATGAGTTCTCATGAGATCTAGTTGTTTGAAAGTGTGTAGCACCTCCCCTTCTCTCTCTCTCTCTCTCTCTCTCTCTCTCTCTTTCTCTCTTTCTCTCTCTCTCTCTCTCT
>NW_012116010.1:531099-549178 GCF_000951035.1 Colobus angolensis palliatus | reverse complement strand
TCTCTCTCTCTCTCTCTCCCCCTCCTACTCTGCCATGGTAAGATTTGCTTGCTTCTCCTTCAGTTTCCACCAGGATTGTAAGTTTCCTGAAGCCTCCCAGTCATGCTTCTCCTTAAGCCTTCAGAACTGTGAGTAAATTAAACCTTTCTTCTTCATAAATTACTCATTCTCAGGTAGTTCTTTATAGCATTGTGACAATGAACTAATAAAGAAAATTAGTACCAGGAAAGTAGGGCATTGCTATAAAGATACCTGAAAATGCAGAAGCCACGTTGGAACTCGGTAACAGGCAGAGGCTGGAAAAATGTGGATGGCTCAGAAGAAGGCAGGAAGATGAGGGAAAGATTGGAACTTCCTAGAGCCTTGTTGGATGATTCTGACCAAAATGCTGGCAGTGATATGGACAATGAAGTCCAGGCTGAGGTGGCCTCAAATGGAGATGAGGAACTTGTTAAGAACTGGAGTAAAGGTCACTCTTGCTATGCAAAGAGACTGGTAGCATTTTGCCCCTGCCCTAAAATTAAAGATTATATTTTAAGAGGAAAGTAGAGCATAAAAGTTTGGGGAATGTGTAGCCTGACCATGCAGTGGAAAAAACAAAAGAAACAAAACATTTTCTGGGGGGAAATTCAAGCTGGCTGCATAAATTTGCATAAGTAGAAATGAGTCTATTGTTAATAGCCAAGATAATGGGGAAAATGTCTCCAGGGCATATCAGAGGCCTTTGTGGAAACCTCTCCCATCACAGACCCAGAGGCCTAGGAGGAAAAAATGGCTTCCTGGGCCAGGCTCAGGGCCCCACTGCTCTGTGCAGCCTCAGGACATGGTGCCCTGCATCTCAGCTGCTCCAGCTTCAACTGTGGCTAAGAGTGGTCAAGGTAGAGCTCAAGACGTTGCTTCAGAGGGTACAAACCCCAAGCCTTGGTGGCTTCCACATGGTGTTGGGCCTGCACGTGCACAGAGGGCAAGAGTTTAGGAAACTCTGCCTAGATTTCAGAAGATTCCTGGATGTCCAAGAAGAAGTCTGATGCAGGGGTGGAGCCCTCATGGAGAACCTCTAATAGGGCAGTGCTTAGGCAAATGTGGGGTAGGAACTCCCACAAAGATTCCCCACTGGGGCACTGCCTAGTGGAGTTGTGAAAAGAGGGCCACCATCTTCCAGACACCAGAATGATAGATACACTGACAGCTTGCACCATGTACCTGGAAAAGACACAAGAATGCAATGCAAGACCATGAAAGCAGCTGCATGGGCCATTCCATGCAGAGCCACAGGTACAGAGTTTCCCAAGGCTGTTGAGCCCACCCTTGTAGCAGTATGCCCTGGATATGAGATACAGAGTCAAAGGAGATTATTTTGAAGCCTTAAGATTTAATGACTGCCTTGATGGATTTTGTAATTGCATGGGGCCTGTTGGACTTTTGAGGTAATGCTGGAATGAGTTAAGACTTTGGAGGACTGTTGGGAAGGCATGATTGGCTTTGCAATGTGAAAAAAATGACATTTGGGAGGAGCTGGGTAGGAATAATATGGTTGGCTCTATGTCTATACTGAAATCTCATCTTGAACTGTAATCCTCATGGGTTGGGGGAAGGGCCTGGTGGGAAGTGATTTAATCATGGGGATGGACGTCTTCTTTGCTTTTCTCATATGGTGAGTGAGTTCTCATGAGTTCTGGTTGTTTGACAGTGTGTGGAACTTCTCACTTTGCTCTTTCTGTCTCTTGATCTGCCATGGTAAGGCATGCTTGCTTCCCTTTCACCTTCTGCCATGATTGTAAGTTTCCTGAGGCCTCCTAGTCATGCTTTCTTTTAAACCTGCAGAACTGTGAGTCAGTTAAGCCTTTTTCTTCATAAATTATCCAGTCTCAGATAGTTCTTTATAGCTGTGTGAGAACGGACTAATACAACCAATTAGCAATCAAAGTGAGCAGAATAAAGCTACACACAGCAATGTGTATGGATCTCACAAACATAATTTGAAATTCAGATCTGTATCACAAGATACACAAAATTATTTTGGTCTTCTGTTTCAAAAGTAAAAATAACTAAATTATAATAATTAGAGATACATACTTAGGTAGTAGAACTGTGAAGAAAATAAGGAAGCTATCACAATAATTATGATAAAATTATCTCTAAACTTTACAACCTTTCAGGAAAGGAGAGGTTTGTAATCCAGTAGGGACGCATGAGAGACTGTTGAGGTGCTGGGAATGCATTATATATTTTTTGGCTTGAGATAAGACTACATGTGATTTTAAAAATAGCTATTTATTAAAGTATAAATTTGTGTTTTGTATATTTCTAAATGCATATCAGATTGTATAACTAAGGAATTAAATACCTATTGATTAAAAAGAGTCATTCATTGTCTTGAGACCTGCTTAAATCCATAGTAATTAAGTCAGAGACCCAGAGCATGGATCTAGGGTAATTGTGGAGCCTATTGGTCTCTTTCTGAAGATTCCTAAGCCACTTTGGTGTCATTTATTCATTCATCTGGCCATTCATTATTTATCCACAGACTATTAGAAACAGAAGAGAGTTCGAAGACCATTCAGTACAATTCTCTTGTATG
Organism: Colobus angolensis palliatus; assembly: GCF_000951035.1. Taxonomy (NCBI): domain Eukaryota; kingdom Metazoa; phylum Chordata; class Mammalia; order Primates; family Cercopithecidae; genus Colobus; species Colobus angolensis. The sequence continues at coordinate 546,597 of NW_012116010.1, read as the reverse complement.
GCAGATGAAAATTATGGTCCAAAAATAAAAATTGGCTGGCCCATAGTCAAAGAGCAGTTTAGTGAAAAAGTGAACACTCTCACTGTAGAGATTTCAGGTAACCATTATTGCAATGGGCTGTTAGTTTGGTTCTAACATCTGTTCTCCCTTTTCCTATAGTAATAGAACTTTTGTCTGAGCACATGGCCCCTCCAATTGACTAAATTTTCCAAACTCCCTAATAGTTAGATGTGATAATGTGATGAAATTCTGAACAAGAGAGTATATAAAAATGTCATATCTTGTGGCTGTTCTTAAGAACTTCCCATAAGAAATGGCTGAAACACCCAGTCTGCCCTTGTTCTTTATAAGTTTTCCTTTTTCCTGTTGCTTGGAATATAACTGCTTTCATCTTGAGCTATGAAGGTACAGAAAGGCAGAGTATTGAACTGGAATAAAACTGAGTTCCTGTGGACCTAATGGAGCACAGCTGACAGGTCAGGCCAGGACTGCCTTCCCCTTGGACTTCTATATGGAAAAAAAGGTCTACAATATTTATATTACTGTTCCTTTGGGAGTTTCTGGTTAATTGCAGTCAAGCCAATCCTTATGGATACAGATAACAAATGAATATGTATTAAATTAAATTGGTCAAAGTTTTTGATGCATGGGGTCATGTTCTTTCTGCCATACTAGTGGGCTCTTTTTGCACACTGTCTCCTAAAATAACAAAATCTAAAGTCTCTATGTTATTTCAACTCTGTGTTTTGAAAATCTTCTCTAGCTCAGTTATCAACATCGGATATGAAAAGGATAAGATTATTTAATTTAAAAATGTGGTGCAAACCAAGCTTCAAACTCATAAATAACTTCATTTTGGACATGGAAGGTATACTCATGATTTAGAAATAGGCTAAATTACTGTACATAAATCCAGAAAATTCAGCTGATAGTTGCTCAGATATTGTTTTCAATAAAGGTTATTCTAAGTTAAAATGCATTTTTGAGGTTGCAGCAGTTAGGTGTCATATGTCTATAGCCAAGGATGTTATGAGGTTGGTAAATAGTAAATAGTCATATGTCTATCTCCAAGGATGTTATGCGGTTGGTAAATGCCTTAAGCATTTAGAAGAAAAAAATATTCTGTAAATGTAAAGTGCTATTAGGATCTCTACAAATTGAAACATGAAAAATGGATGCATATTAACATCTGACTTGGGCATTGTTTAGCAAATCCAAGCTGAAAATTAGAAATCAATTGTGTATAATACAAAGGCATCTAAGTTTTAAGATGAAAGATAAATAATAAATATGAAAGTATACAATTAAGTAGGGAGAAAGAGCAACTTGGGAATGTAGGATTCACTCACAATTTTGGACTCTTGGGCGTGTGAGGAGTTTCCCTGCAAAGCAGCTGTATGCTGTAGATGAGACATAGATCCCACTGAGACACAGACATTTGGAGAAGGCATAAATGTGTTTTAAGTCGCTCTGGCCTCATCGTCTCGAGAAGGATTGAGCAGTTGTGAAGCAGTGAGAGCTTTGGGTTTTTTTCTTGTGGGTTTTGCTTAGAATCTACACTTAAAAGGGTTTGCAGCAGGTGTTGTAAGAAGCAGCCTAATGAATGTCAGTAAAGATCCCTTACAGAAGGAATAAGGTTCATTAGAAAACTCAACCTTGTGGTAAGTTGGCCTGAACTTGTCAGGCAGGAAAGGGAGACTAACAGAAGAGGAAAGAGGGATGACACAGTGTTGCAGTTGGCCAGTGTTCAACAGATGCATATTGCTGCTGGGGCAATGACTCCCACAGCCTACACTGGGTCTGATCCAGATGCATTCAGCCTCCCCTCTTGAATAGTAAATCTAATTAAACCCACCAGACTTCTCATCTTTCCCAAGCTGTATACTGCTCCCTATGCAGGTATTATTTCAACCTATTCCATCACATTCTCCCCGTCCTGCTGTGTCCCTTCATCCCCCTTGACTAACCTCTGCTTCCTTCTCCCAGAAATCCTTTCTTTGTGGTCCTGACAGTTGAATTGCTTTGCAAATTTAACCCCTTAATTATGCATTTCTTTATCTTCTGTCTTAACTGAAAACCAGCTGTCCATTGAGTCTATCTGCATGTCCTGCAACATGATGTGCCGCCAGGATAGCAGGTGAAATATGTATTTATTTCAATTTCCAATGTTATTTCCATCCTCTTGTAAAATCTCATGTGTTCTATATACACCACATTTGTATTCTTCTGTGTTGCTCTTATCTGTGGATTCTGTGGGCTAAAGACTTGGGTGCCTAGCCTTCTCCTTATTCCAAATCCTGTCACTATCTATGTGATTCCACATCTATGTGTAAAATATATCCAATGCACAGACCTCTAGGTTTCTTACTCATCTCTAGTGACTTTCACGTCCTCTATACTCTCTTGTCACAGTCAGATTATTGTCTTCAATCAGAACATCTCTACCTTTTATCCTTTTATAATAGAATCATATTCTCCACACACTAATTCCAACCAACCATATTTCTAGTTTCTTTACTCCTTTGTTATTCCTACATTTGCTCTTTAAGTTTAGAAAAACCTTTCTGCCCTTTATTTCCATTTACTCTGAGTTTATAGACTTTCTCTTTCCAACCTAGACTTCATGATCAATCACTCAAACAACTATCCGACAAAAATTTTCAGATCCCAGAAATATTCAGTTGCCTGAAGATTCTAGGTTTTCCTTTGCCTTATTTTCTTTGTGTTTATTTCCACTGTTGGTACTTCTCCAATTTTTTTTGCCTGGTTAATTCATACCCATCCTTCAAGACTCAGTTGCAATTTAAGGGTTGTTTTCCTAGACATTTTGCTTCTTCCTTCTCCCTCATTCTGCAAAACATATCCTCCTTCTGTGCTCTTTTGGTACTCTGCTACTTCCATTCCAAAGTGCTTATCACACTCTATTAAATTTCCATTTAGTTGTCTGTCTCTCTCAATAGACTGCAAGATTCATGAGTTAAACATCTTGTCTATCTCAACTTTAACTATATTCTTAATACCTAGATTTGTTCTTAGCACAATTTCAGTGCTCAGGAAATACTTAATAAATAAATCCTCAAAACACCCACATCTTTCAAATTTTCATGCCTTTTTATTTTTTCCCTCAGCCTATATTATATTTTGCCTCTATCCACGTCTTCACCTGACTACACCTCAGCCCAGGTTATACGTCTTCCAGGAAGTCTTCTCTGATCTATCTACCTTTCTCTGGACTCGCATAACAACCTGTACATCATCATGTCATTTTTCATAAAATATTGTAGTCCAACTGTTGATGATGGACATTTTTTCTCCATAAAAGACAGTGAATTATAAAGAAGAAGGACTATAACTTATTTATATATATATATATTCCATCATGAACTAGAATGTGGTCTAGCCCAGAAGACCTTAATAAATGTTGATTTAAACATACGCAAAATTACATTTTATCTGTACAAAGCCATTTATTTCATCCAATAGCATAACTTTTGACCTGAGTCAGATGATCCCAGTTACCTATTTTCTCTCAACAGGCTCTGGGAAAACCACAAAGGAATGGATTTATTCTTAAGTGAGACTCATAAATGCTCTTGATCTGAGCACTTGGTTGTTTCCTGCTGCTAATATTTAGTATGCAGACATTTTCTGCCTATCCCATGCCCAAATATTTGACTAGATTATTAAATATCTACATTTCTGTGTCTCTTCTGTTTCTATAAATGTTAACATTTCTGACTGCTTAATTTTTTGACTCCTCACTTGACTTTGTTATCTTGCCTGTCCACCTGATTTCTGAAACATCCTCCCTCTAGACTTTCACTCTTCACATGAAAACCCTAAGCCCTTGACCTTGAATCCAGTTTGTAGTTAAATTTTGTTTTAGTCAAACATCTGCAACAGATGCCTTTATTTTGGCAGAGACAGCATTATGTAGAAATTAATGCCATAAATATGTTTGTATATTAAAGAATATGTCTTAAAACCTGATACCTTTGTGAGGATCTCTCTTACACCAGTCTCAATGGAAAGAACAGTTATCAAATTCTCTGATGCCAAGACCCCCATGTTAGCTCCAATGAGGAAGAGCTTCAAATCCTGCCAAATTCAACAATGTTCCAAAAAATTCCATCTGGGACCCAGATGGAAGGCATGAGCCTATGATCACAGTCCCCAAGGGTTTTGGATATGATACGTGTCAGCTTTCTGTGCTAGAGATCAGGTCCAGCACTGTCATGGTCTTTGCATAGATTTCACTAGAGAATTCCTGAGCAAAAAGCAGTATCAGACTTTTTTTTTAAAGGTGTAGGCTCTCAGTGAAATTGCCAAGATATTGTTAAAGATCTTAGTTCAAATCTGTCTGTTCTGTTTGATTCTGTCTCGAATCCTGCTTTCACAATCAGTTTGCTTTCAGGCCCTTTTGCCTCAGAGAACTTTCCTGAATTGGACTAGCTGCTGATTCCTCTGGCCTCTAAACTCAAGTTAATACCCCTGGTAGTTTTCACCTTTTCCTTAACCATAATCTGTCAGTTCATCAGAGAGAAGAGCAAAAGCCAAAAAGACAACAGAATAGCTGTATCACCATGACCACCACCAGCACACAACAACAATAACAAAGGCTGTAGTGAGCTACACAGAAGAAGGAAATGCAGAAGGAAATATAGGTTTGAAATATCAGTAATTGTAATAACTAAAAATTGATCAATTACTAGCAAGTATATAAAGCAAAAGAAAATCACCTAGGGTTTTTTTTTTATTATTTTTAATGGTACTTAACACTTTTCTTTTCTTTTTTTTTTTTTACAAAAGTGATTCTGATTGTTCATCAAAATGATTGGTGGGGTTTTTCAGCATATGAATAGATTGTCATATCTAACCCGTAGTCTCACTCAATAGATCAGGGATAAAGTCTCAGATCAAGTAGTAACGTGAGATAGTGTGGTACAATATAAAGGTAATAGGGTATGGAGTAAGACATATCTGTCTTTTAACATCAGGTTGGTTACCTACTAGTTGTGTGTGATCTTGGACAAGTCATTTGATCTCAATAAATTTTAGCTTCCCAGTGTGTAAAATTAGGCATCTTATTGCCTGTTTCAAAGAACAAAACAAAAACAGTAGTTTAAATAAAATACAAGTATATTTCTCTCTCATATTTATTTCTGTGACCCTCCAAGTCTTATGGATCCATATATGACTGTAGAGTCTACCAACACTCTAAAATGCTATGCAAAACTACATAGGTATGATTCATCCGTTTACTTTTAATATAGGCTTCACCCTAATCCAAATGCTTAACATACATTAACTCAGTTCATCTTCACAAAATCTCTGTTACATTTGTACCATTTTTATTATGCTTCTATTGCAAACGAGTTAACTGAGTCACAGAGAGATGAAGTAACTTCCTCAAGGTCACAGTGTCCTGGCAGAGCTGGGTTTCAAATCCAGGCAGTGCATCTCTAGAGTCTACATGCTTAAATTACTGCTGTATGCTACCCCTGCTCTACCTGTGGCTTGAATCCAGAACTTTAATGGGATTTTTAAAGGTTTCTGTGACATCAAATAGGGCTAAGAACTCAGTCTTGTGGGAAGGACACATAGAAACTAATAAGTATACGAATGTGACACATGATATAATAAAGATTTCTGGTTGGTACTATATGAGAAAGCACTAAGAAGACAGTATTTAAGTATTACTGAAAGAGTAGAAAAAGGGGAAAATAGAGCATTATTCTATCAACATTGAACACAAGTGTAAAATTTTAGTAAGCTTTCAAGGATATTGTTCTTGTGGCTTAGACAGAAGCACAGCACAAACATAGTCATGTGATTTTATTGATATGTAATTGACATTCCTAGGCTATTGTGGTGTTATTACAGTTTAACATTGGAAGCGTTGGAGTTGGGAAGTCTGTGGTACTAAAGACTGACTAAAATGAGCCACCAAGCTATATGATCACCCATAATATCAGTTTTAACCCTGGCACCAGGCCCAAAAGCCTTGTACTCCCCAGGGTCTTGGCATATGTATTCCTCTTACAATTTAAGGTTGTTGCTATATCAGACATTTTGGGTTATTCTAGATTTATGTTGAGCTTTTATTCCACTTTGTTGTTTTACTTTTCCATTTTTCATGTGTAAAACATTCTCAGATACAGGAATAAAGCATGTGCATTGTGTAAGGGTGTTGTTACTTTCTGTGAAGTTTACCCAAGAATCAGGATATGACTTAGATGGACATTTTTCTTTGGTTATTTGTGAATCTGTAGCCTTATATGGCTACGTTTATACGTTTAATTAACAGAAACAGCCCACATATTTTTGAATGTGGTAGCTTAGTAACACAACTGTGTTTTGTAATGAAATATATATACACATACGTACAGTAAGAGAATATTCTTATTTCTAATACATATTGAGAAATGAGTTTACATCAGTTTAACCTTGTAATTTGTCTTCACACTTTTTCATTCTTTTTACCTGTTGTAAAACCATAATTTCTTTGTGATATGCAATTAAATAATTGTTCCCAACACAATTCAATAATTAACTTAGACCTTGCTTGGTAAATAGCTTCAAGGGTTATTTTATAAAGTACTGAGTTTGGTAGATTCCTCAATCTTGGAATTCTTTATCAAATAGAAAGTTTAGGTTCAAAATTAATGTAGTTATCATTTTTTGACATGGTTCATTCATCCAAAAGGCATATCCTAGGCATCGATTGTATGTAGGGCAATAAGGAGAATAGAGGAAAATCTCTAAGAGTCTCAGACTCTTACAAACTAGTTGTGTGGTCAAGACACATCCACATGTGAAATAGTTCAAGACTCACCTAGTATAGTACATAATTAAATACAATCTTGGGTAACAGCCACAGTGAATGACCTGGGTTTTCATAGAGTGCAAAGGGTTTCAAGAAACAACAGTGAGTGAAAGAGGTATAATTTGCCCTATCATTTAAAATTGGTAGGATTTGAACGTGAACAGAAAAGAGAGGAAATTACTCTAAGTATGTGGGGTTGGGTAGGGGTGCATTGCTGCCTTTTAGTTGGCAAACCCACCCATGACCAAGGCTAGACCTTGGGCATCTAATAGAAAATAACTCCTAACACTCTCACAGTCATTACCTACCAGACATTGTTCTAGGTAACCTACATGACAAACTCATTGAATCCTAATGATCGAATTTGATCATTAAACTGATAGATATAGAGGCTAATAACATACCCAATTAACAACTAGAAAGTGGTAGAGCTGGGAGTCAAGCCATGTAGTCTGCCTTGAGAGTCTGTGCTCCTCCTAACTGCACCTCTGGCATTTCTCACACTTTTTGGTCTCGGCATCTCAGTTCACTGATAAAAATATTTGAATGTCCCAAGGACCTTTTATTATTCTGAGTTATGCCCACCAATCATTTCCATATGAAAAATTAAACTGAAATAAAAATGCTTATTTATTAATTCACAGAAATTGAGAACGGATTCAGGTTGCCATGAGCTATGGTAGAGGAAGGGAAATGGGTGTGACTATGAAAGGTCTCCATTTTTATGGTTCTGTATATTCTACATCTTGATTGAATCAATGTCAATATCCTGGCTGTGATATGGTACTACAGTTTTGCCAGATGTTACCATCAAGGTAAATGAGGTAAAGCATACACATCATCTTCCTTCATTATTTCTTACAACTCATTTCATGTGAATATACAATAAATCATCTAAAAGTAAATGTCTTAATTAAAATAGCTATAACAAAACCACTACATCCACACACACACAACATTTTAATGGAAATAATTACATTTTCCAAAAATAAATTATTGAGAAAAGTGCTATGGCTTCACATTATCACAAATCTCTTTAAGGCCTTGTTTAATAGATGGTTGGACCCTCATATCTGCTTCTACATTCAGCCTGTTGCAATATCACATGACGTGGAGCATTTGAAACACTTTGTACTTTTTAAAGAAAACGAATGCAAAAGGCATGAAAGACTTTAGTGTTATGGAAAAGTTTTGATTTTGTAGATCCTTTAGAAAGATCTCAGGGACCACCAGTCATCTCGAGAGCACACTTTGAAAACAGATATCCTACACTATACTGTCTCTTGATATTAATGTTTGATGCTGGTGTAATATTAATTGTGTTAATATTTCTTCTTCAGCTTCAAGAATTATTGCTAAGTTACTCCCCAAGTCTCTGGTGAAGTGTTTGAATGCAGAACTTGTTTTGCAGCTGACAGATCTAAAATCTCCCAAATGAGCAGACAGTAAGCAAAACAAACTGTTCAAACTCTTGCAATTTGCTTGCTCCCTCCCTGCTGAAGATTTCTGGCTACCTTACTTCAAAGGGAACACTGTGTGAGGAGAGCATCTGTGGGAAGAAGATAGCAAGATGAATATGGCAATTAAAGAATCTTTGACTTGAAATGTTTTTGCAAAATGCCACGATACTTCTGCACTGGGACATAGTGTCATTGGGAGAGATAAAAAGAAACTGGAACACTACAGTTGGCAATGATGTCAGAACACCTTAACCCATCTGAAGTCTTTTCTACTACCTTTTTCCTAATCTGCTCTTGTACCCTACCATTGGACCAAGTTAAAGAGAAAACTCTGACATTTGAAATAGAGTATAAATCTGAATCAATCACCACTTTTAGCTTTAGATTCAATCTCAAACTGTACTACAAATGCCCACCACTAAATTGAGGAATTTTCTCTTTAACTATGACTAATATCAAAGCTAGGGAATTGACAATGCTCAATAAAATACTATAAGAGACTTCATGAATATATTAGATTTAAAACAAAACTGGATCAAATAAACATTAAGCATTCAGCAGACCTAATGGGAAAAAATCAATCAATTAATAGTATAAGAAATTTGAAGACGAGAGGGGGAAAAAATACTCTGAAAGTTTAATTTTGTGGATGGAATTAAATTAAAACTGATCGTAATTAATTTTTCCTTTGCATTTTATAACCCAAATAATTTCCCAAATCTAGTTTATATCTCTGAAACAGGTATTCCTAAACTTCTCAATTTTCATTTAACCTAGTTTAATAATAGCTACTGTTTATGGAGGGCATAACATTTGTCAGGGACTTTGACATGCACTTTTTAACACTCTCTCTATTTTTCATAAGATTACTGAAGAAAAGCTGTCATTCCTATTTTATAGCTTGGAAAATTGAGGCTCAGAGCGATTAAGTGCCTTGACCGAGATCAGATGTGAGAACGTAGAGGAAATAAGATTCAAGATCAAGCCTGGATTGTTCATTTCCAAAGCCAAGGTATTGTGTTGCTTCCTCCTTATATTTGTGCATTTGGGATGACTTTGAATGAGGCTTTATACAATTTTATTAATTTATGATAAAATTCCTAACCCTTCTTGACTGTGAAGGTTTAAATCATGAGTGGCAAATAATGTTCTTATTTCCTTTGATGCTTTATGCTCTAAGATTTGACTTAGTTTTTTTTTAACTCCTTAACTTTTATCTGTGGGAGGTCTTTCAATTGCATTAATGAAAGGTCAGGCACACAAATTTTACCAAAGAGTACTATCTATGGTAGAAACACTTAAACATGCAAATAACAGCCATTCTCCCTAGTTTTCTAAGCCAAAATCCTGCCTAGCAATTAGTATGAAGTATATACTTCAAAGGAAAAACACTTCCAGAGCTGTGGCAACATAATCACTTACTAGGCCTGTTATAAAAAAGTATTACAAACTGGGTGGGATAAAACAACAGAAATCTACTCTCTTATTGTTTTGAAGATTAGAAGTCTGAAACCAATGGATAGATTGGGTTCTCTTTCCTCTGAAAGGCCCTAGGGAAGGATTATTCTTTACCTCTTGCTAGCTCTCATGATTGCTAGTAATCCTTAGCATTCTTTGACCTGCAGTTGTATCACTCTAGTCTTGGCCTTAGTTATCACATCTTCTTCCACCTGTGTGTACTGGTGTCTTCATATGACATTTTCCTCTGTGTGTGTCTGTATCCTAATTTCCCTCTTCTAATAGACGCTAGTCAGTTGATTAGGGCCCACCCTAATCCTGATGAACAAATTCTGGGGAAACACTAATCAAACCTCTATAGACAGCACAGATAATTAGAGGAGAGGAGGGCTCAAGTGAAGGATTCATATAGCATTTGTTTCTTAGAAGTTCCAGGAGGAGGCTTTAAGATCCTTACTATCATTTCATAAATACCCTTATTTGCAAAGAAAATTGTTGAGTAATCTCCATGTCAACTTTTGTCACATCAAGATAATTACCCTGTCCTATACTCTTCCTGGGCACGTGTCTTTATCTGAATAATTTTATTTGACTCTTGGTTCGTTATTGTATCTCTCTCCACTAGAAAGTAAGTTGTTTGAAGGCCAAAAAGAGTACCTGGTATATAGACACTCCATAAATGCTTTGTAAATGGTTGGATGGACGTCGAGATGAATTCTGGTTTTTAAAACATGACTTTGATTAGAGTGTTCACCCATGCTGTTCTTTCTACCTCCACTTATTAATTCTCCAAACATTGACTGATCATATGCTATTTACCAGATTCTGTATTTAATACTGAGGATACAATTGCAAGCAAAATCAAATTTATATTCCCATATATCCTAGAATTGCAGGTTAATATGGATTGATCATTGACACTCTAAATAATTGTTCATAAACAAAATATCTGCAGGGCATCTACAATACATCTAGATCTATGGTTGTATCATGGGTACATACATAATCATAAGACTTACCCCTTGTCCATCTGCTGCTTAGAAACCACCTTTGAATACAAAACTAAAATAAAAGTTAAGAGCTAAATAATGTGAAATCATGCCTACATTCAAAGTGACCAAAGAAAAATAGACATAGTCTTGTTTGTTGGTGAAAATGGGACTGGAAGTTAATATTCTGACTAGGCAGAGGGAAAAAGGATTGACATTCTAGGACTATAAATCTGACTTTGGCAATGGTATCAAATATACTTAAATATCAAGTTAAGTAAGTCAAATGCAATGATTTTACATATTTTGATTGAGCAAATGATATTTAAAAGGGAGTTATTTTAGAGATGATTCAGTGATAGTTTACAGAATAGAGTGAAGACAAAAACCAAGATCCACAGTGATCCTAACAACCTGGACTGATGGACTGAATAAAATAAACAGGATAAATTCTAAGAAGGATACGTTAATTTTTTCAATATTTAGATTGCTTACATGAAATACATTTTCAATCAATGATCATAAGGTGAAATGGAGGAAATTCTTTGTCTGACAAAGTCAATTACAATATCTAGTGGTGTTCTCCAGTTTTCTTCTTAGCATCCAATGCAAGTAGCTGCTACAGTAACAAAATATCAGATCTCAGATTATTAAATTAATAATTCTTCTGTTATTGTGACTAGTCAGGCCGCAGTTCGAAGATTGTTTATACCTGAGCTCTGCCTTTTAAAGTGCATGTACATATTGGAATGCATCTAGATGAGAAAAGCTAGGATACTGTGTAATTGGGAAATTATAAGGGAAATGGTTAAAGAAAATGAACAGATATACTGTGAACAAGTATAAGTAAGGGTGATTATTATTATCAATATTCAAGAGCTATTATGTGGAAAAATAATAGATGTGTTGAGGGTTTTTTCAAAAATGTAGGGTTGTGTATGCAAAAGGGCATGGCCTCCAGAACCAGTCAGACATGAATTCCTGCTTCTACTATTATTAGCTGTCATAATTGAGATAAATTACTAAACTTACTTTAAGTTAGATTAGTTTCTTAATCTACAAATTAGAAAAATAAGCATGCTTTTCTCCCTCACAGGGTTGTTGGATAATTAAACAATAAAATGAAATGAAACAAAACAAAAATAGGGAAAGCGATTACATTTAAGACAAAAAGAAATATGATTCAGATTTAGTCAACAAAGTAAGAATACTTGAGCAATCTGAGCTTCTCCAAGTCCATACATCTATTCATTCATTCAAAAACAATTTTATAACCTGCAATGTGATGAGTACAATACTAGGTACTAGTGATACAACAGTAAATAAAGCAGACCAAGATGCTGCCTTGATGGAGCTAACATTCTAGCAATGGAAACAGACAATAAACAACCATATATAAAATGTAATTCCAGGCAGTGATAAGTGCCATGAAGAAACTAAATAAGGGTAAAGGTCTCAGTGCTAGAGGAACATTTTAGATTGTATGGTCAGCATAAGCCTCTAAGGAGATGACATTTGAACAGAGTTATAAATGAAGTGACAAAGTGAGCCAATGGAGTATCTGGCAGAGGTGCTTTAGCCAGAGAAAGACTACCATGTGCATAAACCCTAAAATGGGAATAAGCTTCGTATGTTGAGCAACAACAATGAGGACAGTATGGCGAAAGCAGAGTCAGTGAGGGCATGTTGATAGAAAAAGGTAAGGAAGATTGCCAGGGGCCAGATCATGCAGGGCTTTGTAAGCTGCTTAGGAGATTGTATTTTACTGTGAACGAAGTGTTGATGAGATATAATCTGATAAATATTTTAAAATCTCAAGCTGTATATTTGGATGAGGGTAGCAAAGATCCCAAATAAGATAGTTGTTTATTTCTTTCTGAATTAAATGTGTGGGCTGGTGTCCTAGCTCTGCTCCATTAAATTGTCAGGACTCGTATGCATGTGTGGTATTCTTTAGTGTCAAGGAACCAGGATCATTATATCCTGTGGCATTCACATAGTTAGGAAGTTGCCTTTATCTTCGTAATTGACAGCATTATGAACAAATTTTACAGAAACAAAGAGGTGAAGAGGTGATTAAGTCTTCCTGAGACACTAGAGGATATTTCAAAAAGCAAGAGATGATTTAGATTGGGTCCTCTGAAGGTTAGAATTTCACAGTGCAGGGAATTAAGAAACAATTATACTTAGATGTATATCAGTGCATGGTGGGTGGGGAGAGAGACATCTATTATGGACACAATAAAAGTTACATTAAGAAGTGATAGGAGCCGGGCACGGTGGCTGAAGCCTGTAATCCCAGCACTTTGGGAGGCCGAGACGGGCGGATCACAAGGTCAGGAGATCAAGATCATCCTGGCTAACCGGGTGAAACCCCGTCTCTACTAAAAAATACAAAAAACTAGCCGGGCGAGGTGGCGGGCGCCTGTAGTCCCAGCTACTCGGGAGGCTGAGGCAGGAGAATGGCATAAATCCGAAAGGCAGAGCTTGCAGTGAGCTGAGATCCAGCCACTGCACTCTAGTCCAGTTTGGGGGACAGAGCGAGACTCCATCTCAAAAAAAAAAAAAAAAAAAAAAAGAAGTGATAGGAGACAAAGCAATATTCATATCTTTTGTTTCTGTTATGTTTAAAGTTCCATGATGAGAAAGGAGATATAAATGATAAAGGGATAGTTTCAATAAGGAGGGATTTAAGCATAATAGAGGATATATGTGTGTGCATATCCTTACAACAAAGTAAGGTATTCATTATTATGGAGACACAGAAGAGAGAGAGATTGTCTATCTTGTTTACGTGTTGCTCTTTTTCGTTTAAGTGCCTTGACCTGTTCACTTATATGCACCTCAGTAAAATGTGAGCTCCTAGAGGGCAGGGATCATTTATTAACACATATTTATTGAGATGCCAAAAATTGTTTTAGGTGCTGGGATGTATCAGGAAACATAATTTCATTATTTTAAATATGTAAATTAATTTTTAAATTATATTGCCTTTTTTATTATTTAGCCTTTCCACATACATGAGAACACCCCTTTAATCATTGGAACATCCTTTTAATCGAGTCACCTTTTATATTTCCAGGAAGCATTTTGAGTTTCTTCATGTAGATCCTAAATTTATTCCTAATGTTCCAATGGATTTTTATATACTTTCTCTTTATAAAGGTACTCTAAATGTAATTGCTTTTTGAAAATTAATTATACTCATATAATCACACATTCATTCATTTAATAGTCAGTGACTTCTATGTTATACCAGATACTTTTGCGGGTGGTATAGATACAGCAGTGAACAAAATAAAAAGAAAATATGTGCAACTTACCTTTGTGGAGCTTATATTCTAGTAAGGGTGTTCAGAAAAATATATGCAATGAATAGGTAAAACAGGTGTGTGTACAGTGTGTGTATAATGATGTGCTTCAAGGAGCAAAATGAAGGAGGGAAGAGAGATAGAAGTGGCAGGTGTGTGTTTTTGTTTGGGGACATGGAAGGATGTTGGTGAGAGTGGGTGTGTTGTATTTTTTATTTTTTTATTTTTGACCATATAATTTGGTTTTATTAACTTCAACAATTAAAAAATAGAAGGCTGGGCACGATGGATCACATCTGTAATCCTAGCATTTTGGGAAGCCGAGACGGGCAGATTGCCTGAGCTCAGGAGCTGGAGACCAGCCTGGGTCACATGGTGAAACCCCGTCTCTACTCAAATACAAAACGTTAGCCGGGCATGGTGTTGTACACCTGTAGTCCCAGCTACTCGGGAGGCTGAGGCAGGAGAATTGCTTGAACCTGGGAAGCGGAGGTTGCAGTGAGCCAAGATCACTCCACTGCACTCCAGCCTGGGTGACAGAGCAAGACTCCATCTCCAAGAAAAAAAAAAGCCTCATAGGAATTGTAAAATTGACTACAACATCAATAAGGAAGAAAACTGACAATAGAACAGGTCAAATGTCAAACAACCAGTATACAATACAATCAATTAACAAAGGTGACCAAAATTTAATTCTTTCATGCAATGTCTCAGCATTTTTTTCCCAACATAAAGCCAGATTAATTCAAATTAGACCTCTTAAGAATATATATTAGTTTATACTTCCTTCTGAAATTAATATGTGGATGGAAAATGTATTAATAACTTGTAGACTAACCTACTGAAGCTCACAACTCCACCACATGATGCTCACGTTTAGACAAATGCTAGAATTATAACACACTACCTGATGAGTATTTCAAAGTATAAACTACAGGTAAAATGTAAAAAGAAATAAATAATAAAAATATTTTCTAAAAATGATGTAGTAAATATAAATGAACTAACTCAATAGTACCTACTTACACATAAATTAAACAAAACAAGAAAAAACAACCTTTAGAAGATACAACTTCAGTTCTGATTTTACCATTTAACAGAAGCAAGATCTTAGATGGTTCATTTCATTCAAGGATGACTTGAAAATTTACAATACCACCTTAGCTCCCACGTATAAAACACACTTCAGCCGGGCACGGTGGCTCAAGCCTGTAATCCCAGCACTTTGGGAGGCTGAGATGGGCGGATCACAAGGTCAGGAGATGGAGACCATCCTGGCTAACCCAGTGAAACCCCGTCTCTACTAAAAAATACAAAAAACTAGCCGGGCAAGGTGGCGGGTGCCTGTAGTCCCAGCTACTAGGAAGGCTGAGGCAGGAGAATGGCGTAAACCCAGAAGGCAGAGCTTGCAGTGAGCTGAGATCTGGCCACTGCACTCCAGCCTGGGTGACAGA
>NW_012116010.1:506275-531049 GCF_000951035.1 Colobus angolensis palliatus | reverse complement strand
AAAAAAAAAAAAAAAAAAAACGCACTTCAAGGGTTTTTTCATATGAACTAGAAGTCGGGGAAAATAAAATGTGAGAAATAAAATGATACGGACCCTCACACATATTAAGACCCAGAACATGACTAAATTTCCATTTTTTTTCTTTCTTTCTTTCTTTTTTTTTTATACAGGGTCTCACTCTGTCACCCAGGCTAGAGTACAGTGGCTCAATCTCGGCTCACTGCAAGCTCCTACAGGTGCCCACCACCACTCCCTGCTAATTTTTTATATTTTTAGTAGAGACGGGGTTTCACCATGTTAGCCAGGATGATCTCGATCTCCTGACCTCGTGATCCACCCGCCTCGGCCTCCCAAAGTGCTGGGATTACAGGCGTGAGCCACTGTGCCTGGCCGAACATGCCTAAATTTCTAATGATTTAAGTTAGAATCTTCTTGCCCTGAAAGATACCCCTTTATCTTTTATCCAACTCTTATCCCATAGTACTCTATCTCATGTGGGACACAGATCCTCATGACACTCTACCTAGACTACAGTATAAATAACAACCTGTCTTTTACGTGGTACCAACCGAATAATACCTAAGTATGCACAGGATTGATTTTAAAGTTGAATAAACAGTATTTCAATTCATTAAAGAAAATAAAACTTGGAAACTATATGCTTAGTCTACACGAGTTTAATTACTTTAGCTACTTAGTAAATTTCAAATTAATTCCCCTTGGTGGTCAATAGAATACTTTGTATTTGGTGTAGAAACCAAATACATTAGGCTAGTACCTTAACAGTACAAACAATATTTGTGTTTGTAAAGCCAAAATTTCATATACAAATTAGTTAAGTAAACTTCAAAATCTGTTTGTGGCAGTGGGCTGCATCTTTCAACTGACTGTGCTAGGATGTGAATGTTTAATCCTACTGGGCTAAGCTCACTAGAGGGTTGTCACTCACTTTAAAGTCAAGACTACCATTGTCAACTGCGATCCCACACAAGCAGAAAACGGACAAGCTCTTTTATAAGAATTTGAGTAGCTTTTGTCTTAAAATTTCTCTCTTTCTAGGTGATACCACTAGCATTATAAATCAACAGTATTGATTGTGAGGTAGCTATACAGTTTTAAAGATGCTGTTAATGAACACTATGGACAATTGATGGTGTAGCTAGTTGATATACTTTAGTTGTTTTCTTTTTGATTAGAGGGAAAAAAATCAGCAAAAAAACATCATATATTAAGCTTATTTAGAAGTCGGCATCCAAAGTAAAAGAATTATCTATTGCACTTGATATCATTGCCATCTTTTGATACTCACCTACTCTATTATCAAAGAACTTATCTTTCCTTCCAGTGAAATTTCCTCCATTAAGTTTTAAAAACCCAGTCCCAGCATAAGTCTGTTGGCCACAAACTCAATGTATTACTTCATTAAAGTGCAGTTCATCCTAATGAGGTTCACTGGCAAGTCATCAGTGAGGAACTCCTGTTCTATCCTAGCAGCATTGATAATTACTTACTTTACTATCTGCTCTGATGGTCTGTCATGATATTTGGAAAACGTATAAGAAAGTAGAGGTTTCTTTCTGGATGGCCCAGGAAGTGGACCTGTCCAAGGACATTTGGCACTGGGAAGCCCTGAAGCCTGAGGAAAGATATTTTATATCCTGTATTCTGGCTTTCTTTGCAGCATGTGATGGGATAGTAGATGAAAACTTGGTGGAACAATTTGTTCAAGAAATTCAGATTACAGAAACCTTCTGCTTCTATGGCTTCCAAATTGCTATAGAAAACATACATGCTGACATAAATAGTCTCCTTATTGACACACATTAAAGATAACAAAGGGAGTTTCTCTTCAATGCCATTGAAACAATGCCTGTGTCAAGAAGAAGGCAGTTTGGGTCTTGTATTGGATTGGGAACAAAGACGTTACTCATGGAGAACGTGTTGCAGCGTTTGCCCTAGAGAAAGCACCTGCTTTTCTGGTTCTTTTGCACTGATATCCTGGCTCAAGAAACGAGGACTGATGCCTGGCCTCACATTTTCCAATGAACTTATTAGCAGTGATGAGGGTTTACACTGTTACTTTGCTTGCCTGAAAGTGTGTTTTAAAGTTAGTCAGTAATGCTTTCTTAAGTAAAAAATATTTGGGCAATGACTTAGAGAATGTGAGAGAGTCAACAATTTGAATAATAGCTAAGGGAGGAAGAGTGTTTTTAACAGAGAGAACACCAAGTGCTGTCTCGAGACAAAGGTTTGTTTGACTGGTCATTTCAATAAATAGCAAGAAGGCTATTGTGTCTTATGCTGAGTGGGGATGAAGTGGAAAACTGTAACGGATATGGACAATGAAAAATTTATGGCAAAATTCTAAGGGCCTTAAAAGCTATTATAAAAACTTTAGTTGTTTTATTGAGATGGGTAGCCAGAAGAGAAATCTGAGCAGAAGAATTACATGAACATATGTTTATTTGTAAAAGATCACCTAGCTAATATGCTGAGAATAGACATTGGAGAGAGTTAAGTACAGAAGCAGGGTGACATTAGAGATGCTATTGCAATAATCCAAGAAAGAGAGGATAGTGTCTTGGTCTAAGCTGGTAACAGTGGAGATGATGATAAGGGGCCATATTATGTATATGATTTGAAGCCAGAGACAATAAAATTAGCTGATGAATTAGATGTGAGATACTAAAGAATGAATGAAATAAAATACGAATGCCTCCCAGGAGTTTGGACTGAATTATTAGAAGAACAGTATTGCAATTACTTGTAATAGCCAAGTTGGGGGAAGGATCTTACTGGGGAGGAAATTTCTAGGGTTTAATTCAAGGTAGTAATTGGGTTCTCTCATCATTACCTTTACAGTGTAAAGGAAGATAATCATTAAATGATTTGTAAAACGTTTGTAAAATGAAACTGAATGTGCAGGAATTCACGAATGTATTAACAAATTAGCCAATAAACAAGAATATGTGCCCTAGGCTTTGCTGTAATTCATGAATGCTAACTGATCCATATCATGAGCCAGAGTCAAATGATACATCTGGATATGATGAAAATAACAGAAAGATTAAACAAAAGGTTGAGACCACAACAAGCCCAGTAGAGTTTGTCATTGCCAACATATCATATCAAGAGACAGTTAAAAGAGAAAACCAAGAGTTCACAGTAGAAATGTTGCATATGATTGTATGAGCAGTGAAGCAGTAACAACAACAACATATGAAAGAATGATACAAAATTACAGTCCCAGCTTTGACCTTCAAGGATACTTTTGATGTGCCGTAAAAATAATTTCAGGTGTTACACTTTAAGACACCTAAAATGGAGGTAAAATTCTGAGAATTAAAAAAAAGAAACAGAAAAATACAGGAAATCAATACACTGCAGAGGTATCTGCACTCTCATGTTAGTTGTGGCACTGTTCATGGTGGCCAAGATTTGATGGATTACTATTCGTCCAGAGAGTATCATCCTCTTCAGAAGCCTCATCTATCTGCTTCAGGTGGTAGAACATCGTGTTGAGGATTTGTACCATGAAAATTTCTAGAGACCATTGGTCTTGGCTGGGCAAATATTTTTTAAGACCTCAAAAGTACAGGAAATTAAAGCAAAACTGGACAAATGGGATCACATCAAGTTAAAAAATGTCTGCAAAGGCAAGGAAACAATCAGCAAAATGAAGAGACAATGCACAGAATGGGAGAAAATATTTGCAAACAACACATCTGACAAATAATTAATTACCAGAACATATAAGGAACTCAAACAACTCATTACAAAAAAAAAAAAAGAAAACAAATCTGATTAAAAATAGGTAAAAGATCTGAAGAAGCATTTATCAATAAAGAACACAGAAATGGTGAAAAGGT
Source organism: Colobus angolensis palliatus (assembly GCF_000951035.1). Classification (NCBI taxonomy): domain Eukaryota; kingdom Metazoa; phylum Chordata; class Mammalia; order Primates; family Cercopithecidae; genus Colobus; species Colobus angolensis. Next base: position 527,180 of record NW_012116010.1, on the reverse strand, counting down.
ATATAAAAATGTTCAAGATCACTAATCATCAGAGAAATGCTACAATGAGATATCATGTCACTCTAGTTAAAATGACTTTTATCACAAAGGCAATAACAGATGCTGCTGAGGATAGGGAGAAAAGGGAAACCTTGTACACTATTGGTGGGAATGTAAATTAGTACAACCACTATGGAGGACAATTTGGAGGTTCCTCAAAATAGTAAAAATAGAGCTATCATATGATCCAGAAATCCCACTGCCGGGTATATACCCAAAAGAAAGGAAATCAGTATATTGAAAAGATATCTGCACTCCTGTGTTGGTTTCAGCACTGTTCAAAATAGTCAAGGTCTGAAAGCAACCAATGTCTCCATCAACAGATGAATGGATAAAGAAAATGTGGTACAGATACACAATGGAGTACTATTTAGCCACAGAAAAGAATGAGATCCAGTAATTTACAACAACATGGATGGCATTCAATATCATTATTCAAGTTAAATAAGCCAGGCACAGAAAGACAAACATTGGATGTTCTCAGTTATTTGTGGGATCTTAAAAATAAAAATCACTGAACTCATGGAGATAGAAAATAGAAGGATGGTTACCAGAGGCTGGGAAGAGTAGTGGGGGCTGTTAATGGGTACAAAAAATAGTTAGATAGGATGAAAAAGACTTACTATTTGATAGCACAACAGTGTGAGTACAGTCATTAATAGCTTAATTGTACATTTTAAATTAACTAAAAGTATGTAATTAGATTGTTTGTAACACAATGTTTACATACCCCATAAACATATACACCTACTAGGTACCCATACAAATTATAAATAACAAATTTACAAAAAATTAAAAATTAAAAAATACATTCTCGAAATCATCAAAAGCTATTGACTGTTGCTACTGCTTATGGTGTGAAAAAGATCTTGCTGGTAAAATAAATAGGTTAACCTTTAAAAAATCAGGCAATAACAAATGCTGGAGAGGATGTGGAGAAAAGGGAATCCTCATATACTGTTAGCAGGAATGTAAATTAGTACAGCCACTATGGAGAACAATATACAGGTTTCACAAAAATCTAGAAATAAAACCATATGATTCAGCAGTCCTATTGCTGGGTATATGACCAGATGAAATCAACACATTGAAAAGGTATCTGCACTCTCATGTTTGTTGTGGCACTATTCACAATAACTAAGATAATGAAAGCAAACTAAGCATTCACCGATGGATGAATGGATGAAGAAAATGTTATATATATACATATATATATATGAACATCATTCAGCCATAAAATGATACATAAGCTGATAATAAAAATAATATAATCCTGTCATTTGCAAATACATGGACAGTACTGGCAGTCATTATGTTAAGTGAAATAAGTCTGGCACAGAAAGACAAATATTGCATGTTCTCATTCATACATAGGAGATTTAAAAAAACGAACTCATGGAGATAGAGGATGAAATAATGGTTACTGGAGCTGGGAAGAGTGGTAGGTAATGGAGGATAAAGGGTGGTTGGTTAATGGATACAAAGATACAGTTAGATAGAAGGAATAAGATATAATGTTTGCTAGCACAATAGGGTGACTATAGTTAACAATCATTTATTATACATTTAAAAATAAATAAAAAAATGGGATTGGAATGTATCTACCACAAATGATAAATGTTTAAAGTGATGCGTATCTCAGTAACCCTGATTTGATATTACATATTGTATGACTGCATCAAAATATCCCATGTACCTCAAAAATATGTACAACTAATACAAATGCATAAATATAAAAGTTAATAATCAAGAAATAATATATCTTACCTCAAAGTGTTGTTGTAAGGCTTATGTGTTGAAAATAATACCTATCATTTTTATATTTCTATTTAGCATAAAACTTGCAAATATTGCTGAGTTTAGTTATTTAACTTTGGAATAGGTACTGTAGTACAGCTCCGATAAGCAGATATTAACTGGAAAAGGCAAGAGTGTGTAGGTTAAGATGAATAAAAAAGCTGAAGTTAACCCCAAGGAAAATGAAAAAGGCTTCTGTTATTTGCACCCTTTCTTTCAGCATTAATCTAATATTATTTTTAATTCAGGTAGGATAAATAGCTTTAATATGTTGAATGGGGAGTCCGTGTGACTGTATGTGAGGATATTTGTGTATATCTTGAGTTCTAGTAAGTACCTGATGTTATCCACAATATTTTAGGCAAGTCACTTTATTTCTTAACCCCTATGAGTATCAATTTATTCAACAATGTAATTAACTGACCTAATTATTTTCAGTTATCTAAGTTTCTTTTTTTTCTGAGACAGTTTCACTCCCTTGCCCAGGCTGAAGTGCAATGGCGCAACCTTGGCTCACTGCAGCCTCCACCTCCCAGGTTCAAGCAGTTCACATGCCTTAGCCTTGCGAGTAGTTGGGATTACAGACATGCACCACCATGCTTAGCTAATTCTTTTGTATTTCTAGTAGAGACAGGGTTTCTCTATGTTGACCAGGCTGGTCTTGACCTCTGGGCCTCAAGTGATTCACCTGTCTCAGTCTCCCACAGTGCTGGGACTACATACGTGAGCCACCATGCCTGGCCAGTTATCCAAATATTGCTAAGATTTCTTCTTCTTCTAAACATTCCATGATGATATGATTTAAATGAATAGGGCCCAATGTGTCTTAGAATGACAGGATCACAGTTTTAAAAAACCTAAATGACTAGACTAGCACTATGTTTTTATTTCTCTGTTATTTCCTTTTTCTCTAGAGATGGTGACATGGATTCACCTTTGAGAGAAGGAAATATCTTTATTCTAGGGTAAGAGAAAAAACTGAATGATCCTTTAAGTTTTGCAAAATTAAAACTATATATCATTATAAAATGGAATGCCAAAGTATCTGGATAATACAGGAATAGCAGGGTAACATCTATGCAGCTCGTAAAACTAAATTTATTATATCTAATCTCAAGGATTTGGGACCAGGTTAGTAGAGTAGGTGAACCCCAGTAAGACCTACAGGAAAATGTTGGCAGGCCCAGGGATAAGACGAGAAGAGGAACGTAAGATAACTTGGCTGGACTCTATGAGCAAAGATAGGTAACATACAGTTTTGGGCTAGTTTATGAAGAGTAATTTATTAGTGTTATACTCAGTTCTACAGTAGATATTGTTAAATATTATAATCTGGTCTGGTCTTAGCTATAACAGTGGAAAATTGAGACAAGAATTTATGCCCATACAAGTTTCAAGGCAGTAAAGAGGATAGCAATAGATACCAGAAGGAGTACCGTTATTAGGTAGCTTAAAAATTATAAGTAAATTAAAATCAGGTAAATTTCAACAAAGAAAAGATGAGAAATGAGTGAATTATTCCAAACATTTAAAGAAAATCTAATACTAATTCTTCAAAAACTTTTCCAAAAAATAGAACATGGAACACTTCTCATTCCATGAGGCCAATGTTATTTTGATACCAAAGTCAGATGAAGACCTCAAAAGAAAACTTGAGATTAATATCCCTTTTGAATATGTGTAACAAATCCTAAATTACATAGTAGCAAATTACATTCGGCAATAAATAAAAATAATTATATATAGTGACCAAGTAAGATTTAGCCCAGAAATTCAAGTTTGGTTGAATAGCCATAATTCAAACAGTGCAATACAGCGTATTAAAAGAACAAAGAACAAGAATTATGTCATCATCTCAATAGATGTAAAAAATGTATTTAATGATATCCATTTTTTATTAAAAAAAAAACCTCAACAAACTAGGAATAGAAAGAAACTTCCTCAACCTGACAAAGGGAATCTACAAAAAACTCAAATATAACATCACACCTAATGATGAAAGAATGAAAGTTTTTTCCCCTAAAAACAAGGAAAAAATGGAGATGTTTGTGTTCACCACTTCTATTAAAAATTGTACTGGAAATAATAGCCAGAAATATTTAAAAATATAAAATATCCATATCAGAAAGTAATAATTGCAAATATCTTTCTATTTACATACGACATGAGCTGTGTACAAAAAATCCTTAGCAATCCAAAAAGAAACAGTTCAACCAGGTTGCAGAAAACAAGATTAATATAGAAAAATCAATGATATTTCTCTATACCAGTAAAAATATAAAAAATGAAATTAAGAAATAATTTTATTTACAATCAAATACCTAAAATAAACTTAACAAGAGAAGTGTAAGGCCTGTACACTGAAAACTATAAAACATCATTAAAATAAATTGAAGAGGGTAACTTTGAATAGAAAAATATTTCATGTTCGTGGGCCAGAAGATGTAATATTATTCACATGGCAATACTCTTCCAATGGATCTACATATTTAACACAATCCCTATCAAAACCCAAGCTGGCTGTTTTTTTTTTTTTCCAGAAAATGATAAGCTGATCTTAAAAATCATATAAAAATGTAATCAATCCATAAAAGCCGAAAGAATCTTCAAAAAGAGTAATAAATATAGAGGACTCATACTTCCCCATTTCAAAAGTTATTATAAAACTACAGTAATCAAGATATTGCAGTACTGGCATAAGAAGGTTCAATACAGATATAGATATACAGATACATATACATGTATAATCAACTGAATAGAATTTAAAGTCCAGAAATAAACTGTCACATTTATAGTAAACTGATTTTTAATAATAATGCCAAGATAATTTAATGGAAAAATATTATCTTCAATAAATAACAAGTGAATATCCACATGCAAAGAATTAATTCATACCTTTACCTCAAACCATATAAAAAATAACTCAAGACCAGGTGCAGTGGCTCGCACCGGTAATCCCAGCATTTTGGGAGACCGATGTGGATGGATCACTTGAGGTCAGGAGTTCAAGACCAGCCTGGCCAACATAGTGAAACACCATCTCTACTAAAAATACAAAAAAATAGTGAGGTGTAGTGGCGGGTGCCTGTGATCCCAGGCTGAGGCAGGGCGCCTGTGATACTTGGGAGGCTGAGGCAGGAGAATTGCTTGAATCTGGCAAACCGAATGTAAGAACTAAAACTATGAAATCCTTAGAAATGAACATAGGTGTAAATCTTCAAGACCATAAATTAGGCAAAGACTTATTAGATATGATCCCAAAAGCACAAGCAAAACCATAGATGAATTGTACATTATAAACAGTGAAAATATATTTGTTTCAAAAAACATCATCGAGAAAATGAGAAGACAACCCACAGAATGAGAGAATATGCTTGCAAAGATACATCTGCTAAGAACTCTTATAGCTCAATGCTAAATACACAAAAAATAACCAATTAAAAAATGAGGAATGTATCTGAGTAGCCATTTCTGTCAAGAAATTATCAATAAGTATATTAAAAATACTTCACATTATCAGCCATTAAAGAAATGAAAGTCAAGACCATCACACTACTAGGATGGCTGTAATTAAAAGTAGACGTTAAAATTAAAATATTGATGAGGATGTGAAGAAACTGGAACCCTTATACACTGCTGGTGTGGATGTAAAATCACACAGCCACCATGAAAAACAGTCTGGCGGTTCCTCAAAAAGTTACACATAGAGTTACCATGCAACCCAATAATATACTCCCAGGTATACATCCAAAAATATTTTATTAAATAACTCTATTGGTTGAAGAATGGTTAGTTTTTCCAATTTAAGGAGAAAGTAAAATAATTTAATTTTTTGCTTCCCTAGACTAGTTGATCTTTATACAGAGACACAGGTTCACAGCATAAAGACAAAGGAAGCTTTAGAACTATTGCTGATATCTTTTCAAAACCCAGTGGGTAAGAGCTCCAACCCAAAGCACACTACCTCTCCACAGAGTGCGTGATATATATTGTAGATAATTGGGATGTGTTTTCTTTCTTTTGAGATGGAGTCTTGCTCTGTCACCCAGGCTGGCATGCAGTGGCATGATCTCACTGTAACCTCTGCCACCTGGGTTCAAGCTATTCTCCTGCCTCAGCCTCCCATATAGCTGGGACTACAGGCACGCGCCACCACGTCCAGTTAATTTTTGCATTTTTAGTAGAGACGGGGTTTCACCATGTTGGCTAGGCTGGTCTCGAACTCCAGAACTCAGGTGATCAGCCTGCCTCGGCCTCCTAAAGTGCTAGGATTACAGATGTGGGGATGTGTTTTCTTATCAAAAGTCTTGGATGCTTTCTTCTTTGGCCAAATGGGAGCCAGCATTTCTGATACGAGATATGAACATTTGTACTAACATCAACACAAGCTGTGTGTTTGTCTCATTGCCTAAAGATAAACAAGAGAGCATGCCACTGAGGTCTCAAACTCTTATAAAGTCAGTTGAATGCAGTCCTCTTGTTGAGAATAGAAAGGGGAGAAAGATAAAGAGCAGACAAATTATTTTGATTATGACCAGCTTGTAATTTCCAAGCATATCCTCATGGCCAGACATCCAAGGATTGAGCCACAATAGGCAAAAATAGCTCACCAGTTCTCTAAATACACAGAGCTAGATTCTAACCAGACATTTACATTTTAACCATAATATTATATTATAAATTCAAATTGTTTGATTAGACTAAGTTGCATTCACCAATGTTATATCTTAGAAGTAGATGATGTAATTACTCTAGAAAATAGCCTAGTGACCCAATGACCAAAGAATGAAAGTCTTGACTCCAGTGTGTGTGTGTGTGTGTGTGTGTGTGTGTGTGTGTGTGCTCGCATGTGTGTGTGTGTGCACGTGTGTGTCTGTGTTGTCCTGTAGGGTTATTGACCTAAGATTGAGAATTTGTCTCAGAAGTTACTTATCAAGAGTTTACCACAAATGGACACATGTGGAGTTGCGGAGAGAGGGTGTAATAATATCTGTCCTTAGATTTACTAGTAAAAATTTAGGGTCATAATGTAAACCCTACAGTGAATTTTAAATACTATGGTTTTATTTTCTCCATATGCAGGCTCTTATAAAGAAATAGGGATATATTATTTAGAGGAGTTAGACATTCTTCAAACTAAGTGAATTTACGGGAAGCAGAATAGAAAGATCTGAAATCTGATTGCAAGTCTAAAATATGGAGGCACATTAGGAAAATCACATGCCCCGGAATCCCTTCCTTTATAGAAACAACAAATAATGTGTTTGATATCAGTGTACATGGAGAATAGCATTAGATACGGTGGTTATCCAAGAAATCTCAGCACAGAAATTTCTGTATAAGGCTTGATGACACGAACCGAACAGGCTATTTACTACCTTTACTACTGGCTGTATAATTTCAATTATTGAACTGACTGGCTAAACAAGCATTACTGTGCAGCTGAAAAACCCTAAAGAAATTATAGACAGGCTATTAAACTATGATTTATGGAATCAGCTTTTGTTCAGCCAAGTGATTAGAATTTAATAGGTTGGCCTACTTAGCTCTGAATTGGCCACAACCACTCAGAAGAAAAAACAATTTTATGATAAATAAGCTTATGAAAGGATTCATATCTCATATCCTAATAGGCCATTTATTCAATTATAAAACAATTCTTCACATTTCAGTGATAGGTCTTTCAGGGAAAATAAAATAGTGTGAAATGTGGGCCCTGACCTCAGGAAGCTTATTTGGTTTAACATGTGACCCAGCTGTGTACACCAACACTTACATTACAGGGCCCCATTGCAACATGAATACAATACTGTGGAGGTCAGATGTGGACAAAACTTCTGTCAGCTGAGAAGCTGAGAATATCTGAAAAAAAAGTAGCATTTTATTAGGCTTTAATGGTGTGTCTTGTTTAAATATAAAGGAACTGAGAGTTGCATAAAATATGCATGGAATAGAAGACTAGGCAACTCTATTAAAGTCCACTAAGAAGAGTAGAGGTAAATAAAACTGGATTTAGAAAATATAGGGTCAGATACTGAATAACTGAGATATGACTTCTGAAGTGGGAATATCGCAATATGTGGTGGTTAATAGTTTCCATTGGATTTAATTAACCAAATACTTGCCAGGTGCCTAATATGTGCCAGATGCTGGGAATTATGGGGTAGAAATATTTAAGGCAAGGAAAGAAAATAGACAGTTGTTATAGTCAAGGTGTATGGTAATGAGGATCAGCATGAGGGTGCACATTGGAGAAGTCAAAGATTTAAAAAAAAAAAAAGGCCAGGCACATTGGCTCATGCTTATAATCTCAGCATTTTGAGGGGCCAAGGTGGGCAGATCACATGAGCCCAGGAGTTCCAGACCAGCCTTGCCAACATGGCAAAACCCCATCACTACAAACACAAAAAAACAAATAACCAAAAAATTACCCAGGTGTGGTGGCACTTTCCTGTAGCAGTCCCGGCTACTCAGGAGGTTGAGGTGGGAGGATCATCTGAGCCTGAGAGGTCAAGGCCATAGTAAACCAGGAAGAGTTCATTTCCTTTTCAGGGACATGGATGAAGTTGGAAACCATTATACTCAACAAACTAACATGAGAACAGAAAACCAAACACCACATGTTCTCACTCAGAAGTGGAAGTTGAACAATGAGAACACATGCACACAGGGAGGGGAACATCACACACTGGGGCCTGTCAGGAGGTGGGGTCTAGGGGAGGGAGAGCATTAGGAAAAATACCTAAGGTAGAAGACAGGTTGATGGGTGCAGCAAACCACCATGACACCTGTATACCTATGTAACAAACCTGCACATTCTGCGTATGTGTCCCAGAACTTAAAGTATAATTAAAAAAAAAGAAACAAAACAAAACACAGAAACCCCATTACTGGGTATATACCCAAAGAAATAGAAATCATTCTATTACAAAGACACATGCATGCACATATTCATTGCAACACTATTCACAATAGGAAAGGCGTGGAATCAACATAAATGTCCATCAATGATAGACTAGAAAAAGAAAATGTGGAGGTTGCCTACTTTTCTCCAATTCTGTGTCAGATTGTTAGGGAATCTTGGTTCTATGCATTGCACTGTATCTGCCAAAAATGATACAGTGAAGTCATAACTCCTAGTACTTCAGAATGTGAGCTTATTTAAAAATAGGATCTGTTTAAGTGTTATTCATTAAGATGAGGTCTTACCGGAGTAGAGATGGCCCATAATCAAAATGACTGACTTCCTCATAAAAAGACTGCCATGTGAAGACACAGAGATACACAAAGAGAATGCTATGTGTTGATAAAAAAACAAATATGGGAGTTATATAACTGCAAGCAAAGAAACGCCAAAATTTGCCAGCAAACTACCAGAGACTAAAACCGGAGATGGAAGGAAAAATCCCCATTATTTAAAAAGTACCATGGCTTCTGACACCTTGGTTTTGGACTGGTAGCCTCCAGAACTATGAGACAATAATTTTGTTTGTTTTAAGCCTCCCACTTTATGGTACTCTGTTACACTAGTCCTAGTAAACTAATACACCTGGCACCTCTACCATTAAAACACATTCATGATTCAATAACCTTTCATCATCTACATTGCTAAGTCCTTTAATGGGTTTCATATAAGCTTTTTTGATAAATATAATACACTCCTAGAAACCATGTATCTATGTGAGAAACCATTTAATTTCTAAAACAGTACTAATTTAAATAGTAAAATAATTATGCATTCTATGCCAGCCAAAAATATCTCAACATTTAACACAGAATAAATAAAAGTTGAACGATGAAATTCAAGTTCATGTAAGTAATGCATACAAATTTCAATTTAAATGAAGGTTTTATATGTTAAGTGTAATGCAGTGAGGATTTACTATACTCACCAAGGGAAGAAGAAAAGACATAATAGTGGGTGGCAATTGGTTGAGAAGGAAAGGCACAATATTTCTTTAGAAAGTGGTGAGAACTCAGATGATTGACCTTCAGGCAGGCATTTAATATCTTATACCCAGTAGGGTAAGCTAATCCCAAAGACAGGTCACTATTTTTTTTCCACATCTTTTCAAGCCTCTTCATCACAACCATATTTTACTCATTGCCTAAAGCTTTTCTCATTCATTTTATTTTTTTCCTGTGCTATTTCTTCATCAAGTTTTCAAACATTTGGGAATTTATAGTATTCTTGCACTATAATTGTATTAAAAATAAAGTTACAATATAGAGAAACACTTTAGGTCCAAATGGAGGTTGAACATGGCAGCACCTTCAATTCCATGGAAATAGGGAATGTGCACAATTGACTAAAGAATAGCAAAATATGCTATATTTTCCTCCCACTCATGTGGTGTACCTACACCAAGTAAAAGTTTTTAGGTTCATCCAAATATGATACACAACTCAAATGTATTCTACATGACATATGCTGACTAGAAACTGTTGGATTGAGTAAATGAGTATATCCTTCCCTTGAAATTAAATGGCAAAATGCCATTTCTTATGTACCTATTTATTGTGTTATTTGTGAAAATTCTTTATGTTTCTGCCTCATACTCCCCACTGCCTCTCCCAAAACAACTTACCTGAAATGTGCTGCACACTTTTAAGGGTTCTTAAGGCAACATTGTGAACTGACTAGTTATTATGTTAGCTAAATTTGTTTTGCTCAATGTCACTCACATCATGTGACTCTAAATATTTCTTCTTTCTGACAATGTCTTGCATCATATCTCTACCCTTTAAACGTCCATAGGTATCTTAAGAGTTCTCTAGTCAATAGTTTTTTTTTTCCTTTTTTCTTCTTCTTCTTTTTTTTTTTTTTAGCAGAGAGTATAGTTCTTCTTAGAAAATTATTAGATCAGATTAGGGATATTTCAAAATATTTCTCACCTTTTAATTTCTTTAAAGAAATTCTAATCATACTAAATATCACAAAGATCATAGGCATGAAGGCTTTGAATTAATCATGTTCTACTTGCACAGGAAAATATATCAGTTCATTTCAGTGAGGGTACTGTCTCAGACCCCATACTCTGTTGGGCAATCCACCCTTACTGACAGAGTTGTCAGATTTAGCAAATAAACATATAGGATGCCCAGAAAATTTTAAATTTCAGATAAACAACAAATAAGAAGATATACACTATATGGATGCAATTTTTGGGACTTAACAATATGTGGTATACACTTTTATTTTAAAATATTTCTTATTTACTTGAAATTCAAATTTAACTTGGTGTCCTACATTTTATCTGGCAACTCTATTGCTATAAGATGGGGCATCTGTTAAAGAATTGTATCTTAGCTCATGAGAGGCTGCCAAACCACCTGAATTATTCTTTACATCACTCCCCTGAGGCACACAATCCTTATTCACCAGGGGCTCTATAATAAGCAATTTATTCAATACACATCTACATAAACTGATAGATCACTTACTAAGTACTGGGCATTGGGATCACAGGGTAAATAAAGCCCACTCCCCACCCTGGAGAAGCTCACTATCCAGGGAAGGAGGTAAACCTGTAAACAAATTCTTACAAAATGGTGTGCTTAGAATAGCAGCAGTAACAGTTTCTGAGGAAGCATGAAAGAAAAAAAAAAAAGCCCATAACAAATTGTTTCTGAAACCATAACTAAGATGTTCTGAGTTTATAACAGTCTGTAATAATAAGAGAAACAGATGTATACAACTTCGCTGTAGACGATATGCACATCTAATTGTTAAAACACCTCTTTGCATCCTTAAATGTTGGCATATTGCTGGAAAACCCAGGCCCTTGACTGAAGAAAATGACATTCTCCTGCGTTAAAGACAGATGGTTTAGGCCTCTTTAATCCATGCAACCTATCTAAATATATTTTTATTCTCAGTGTCTATGCACACTGCTGGTTTATGGTCCTTGGTTGGAATGTTAGCCAAGTCATTTTGTGCAAAAAAGAAACTGCGTAGGCTAAAGCTTGGATGAGCTCACTAAAATTACTTTCTGTTTTGGGTCTCTGAGTGGCTGTGGTTTGGGGATCATAAAATAAGATGGTTTTGTCTTTGGTCATAGCCCATATAAGTTTTACATACAGAGAAAATAGAGAAGGTTGTGTAAACAATAGCTGGAGAGATTATTTAAAAAAAAAAAAAAAGTGTTGTGAGAAAAGTCCATTAAAATTGCTTTTCTCTCTTTTATTGGCCAGCAGGTAGTAAAATCTTGAATTGATTAAGCCCCACTTAAACAGGATAATATATTGATTATCATTTATCTTAAAATTTGGTTTACATTTCTTGCTTTTGTTATTAGATGAATATAGATAAACTAAGAAAATCTATAGAATACTGCTGTTCCAAATATCTCACAGTCAAGAATAATAAAGCTATAGCAATCTACATATTTAGGTCTAGTTGCTTTAGTTTTTGTTTGCAGTCATGTGAAACATATTAAATAACTAATAATTAATGTTAATAATTCATAGTTGAGGATCAAATTCTCATTAGTTAACAGGTTCAAAATAAGGTTTGTCATGATTCATTCTGCAAAACATGAGCATTGCTATACTAATCTTTCTCTCTTTTCTGTTATTTCTAGCAAAGGCGCTCATGTCATAAGGAGCTTAGGTAAGATTTAGAGGGGTAACTGAAATCAGTTTGGTATTAGCTCCCACCCACAACATAGGAACTGCTCCTTTAGAGACACCCAGGTGCTTGCAGCCATTCTGATCCAAAGCTCCTAAAAAACATTCAGTAACAATGAAGAGGTAACAGTGTCTCTAGAAGATACGACAATTCGATGACCCACACACTCAATTCACATACATGTATATCAAGGTCCTTAAAATCTATCTCTTTATACTCATTATGATTCAGAAATCAAACTCCAATCTTTAGGAGGTAGTCTCCATCAGACCTGCACTGGGGACCAGTGTGATTATTAGAATTACATGCATCACCGGAACCCTAAATGAAACCAATTTGTTCTCTGAGCGCATTTATTTGAAGGAATAGCTACTAGAGAGACTATAAATTGATATATAGCTTTCTGGTCATGTCCTGACATAGTCTTTCTGTTACTTTTCTTCTCTATAGATCATATCTATATTTTTATTAACATAAAAATGAGAATGCATACTCAAATATAACAAAGGTAAAAAAAAGTCAATTCCAAATGTTTAACTTCAGAGACACAGGTGCAATTTAGTTTTTAAGTCTTTACTAACACTCAAGAAAATATTAATATTTCAGGTCTGATTCATTCATTCACTCAACAAATGTTTATTTAATGGCTACTAAAGTGTTAAGCATACTTTAGAATCAAAATAACAAACAAAACCTACAAAGGTTATTTGGTTAATATAGACAATATTAAAGATAATAAATCCATGAACTCATGTTCAGGATTATAAAACATTGTTTTACTCTAACAATCAAATATTTTGCTAAATATCTGAACACCTAAAATGAGCTTGAAATTGCCCAGATGGTAGAGAAGATATTATTTTTATAATATATAAGAAAATATTAGAGAATACAAAATAAAATCACCTAGATCCTTTGGGAGAATGGAAGCTCACTGGGTTTACTATGTAATGTTTTTTGTTTTGTTTTGTTTTTTGTTTTTTTAAGTGGTGTCTACATTGGAATTCTTAGTTTAATCCATTTACTTCCCTCTACCTTGCTCATGACTGGATGGTTATCACAATGGTTAGTTTCTCCTCATTTAAGAGTATGTACATAGCCACCAAATGGGAGAAGCGATAAGCTTATGTTGTAATTAAATCAGAGCAAGTGACATTATAGATAAAAAATTGGGCATAATAATTCAATCATTGTACAAATCAAGAGAAACTACTGAAACAGAAGATTTGGAGATCCCTGGTTATGAATAAACAAACTACTCATAAATTTTACTTCACAGAAAAAAAAAAGCGATATATAAGACACATTGAAAGCAAAAGGTTTTAAAATTAAATTTAAGCAATTTATGTATGTATGAGATAAATATACATTTGGAAAAGGTAACAAACATCACTTTCTGAGGGTTCAAAGGCAAAAGAAGACATATCATGGTAGTCAGGAATTGTTTTATAGAAGAATTTGGATTTGGCTGGGCGCGGTGGCTCACACCTGTAATCCCAGCACTTTGGGAGGTTGAGGCAGGTGGATCACCTGAGGTCAGGAGTTCGAGACCAGCCTGACCAACATGGTGAAACACCATCTCTACTAAAAATATAAAAATTAGCTGAGCATTGTGGCGCATGTCTCTAATCCCAGCTCCTCAGGAGACTGAGGCAGGAGAATCGCTTGAACCCAGGAGGCAGGAGTTGCAGTGAGCCGAGATCACACCATTGCCATTGCACTCCAGCCTGGGGAACAAGAGCGAAACTCCATCTAAAAAATAAAAAAATAAAAATAAATAGGTTTCAAGAGTGGATAGAATCCTTCAAGTAGAATTTTGGGATAGCAGAGAATTCTATCAAATATAATAATATAAGATAAATTATGCACGTGGAAAAGTATAGGGTATATTTAGAGTGAAAAGAGTAGCCCAAGAAAAGAAGTACAAGCAGGAAGAGTCAGTATAAAACTGGAAAGATAGATTGAATATCATATTGTCAAGTACCTTGAATCACAGGGTAAACGGAGTTATCTAAATTTTTTTATATATAAAAAGAAACATTGAGATGATGGCCAAGTGCCAGTATACAAGACTGCCTCTACGGTTCGTGGAATTTTTTCAGTGGTTTCAGTTTTGTGATGAATAATAAATTTCCTTATAATATAAAATTAGATCTAAAAACAGTCAACTGATCTTTACCAAAAGAGAAAATTACAATTCAATGGAGAAAGGATGGCCTTTTCAACACATGGTGCTGGTACAATTGGAAATTCACAAACCCATACCATAGAAAAAATGAATCTAGACACAGACCTTATACTTTTCACAAAAGTTAGCCCATAATGATGAAATGTTAAGGCTTGATGTCTAAGAGAAAGTCAGAAATCATTTGCGAAACTTACCTACCGGGAAACTGATAAAACATTTACATCTAATGGTTGGGAAAAGCTGAGGCACACGTAGGCATGGACTTGCACTTTCTGAGACACCTCGTCCAGCTCACTCCAGCAATAACTCAAGGTCTATTAATTCATCCCTAAAGGAGTTGTTCACACATTGATTGCCCCAACTTGTACAGCTTCCAACTGAGGGACTGCATTTCTAACTTCCAAAATCTGGGAAAAAAAGAGCTTTAGGTATACGCAAGTCTCTTTAGGACAAAGGGGAAAAAAGAAACATGATTTTATGTGGGCACGAAAGTGAAACAGGAAAAGTTCCCTTGTCTCCCTTACAGAAGGAGTGTTGGGGATGTGGCTTGCTTCTTTGGTGCCCTGCTGATGAAATCTCTAGGAGGAGCATGCAGACCAGCAGGTTGTGGGGCTCTGACCCCACAGCTGCATCTAGGTAAATGCCAATAGGTCCTGAGGCCCCAGTGGGTGTGTGCTACAAGAATGCTCTTTTAGTTTAGCCATCTATAGGCGGCTTGTGTTAGTCAGCTCAATGAGACCCCCTGCCTTATCGCAAGGACAGAGGGCTTTCTGTATCCCAGGGTTTCTTGCCTTGGTGTACCGGAAGAATCGGAGGACATGTGGGCTTGGAGAATGAGTGCAAGGTTTTATTGAGTGGAGGTAGCTCTCAGCAGATGGGGGAACCAGAAGGGAGATGGAGGGGGAAGGTGCTATTCCTTTGGAGTCGGGCTGCTCAGTGGTCCAGTCTTTCCTCCCTCTGCCCCAGCCGAACTCCGTATCATTCCTCCTATCAATGGCCTGTCGGTGTGCTCTTCCGCGGGTGTCCTCTTGATGTCCAGCCACTGTGTCGTCTTCCACTGATGTGTTCCTCTCAACATCCAGCTGCTTGTGTCTGCCTGCTAGGGTCTCGGTGTTTTTATAGGCACAGGATGGGGGCGTGGCAGGCGAGGGTGGTCTTGAGAAATGCAATATTTGGGCAGGAAAACAGAAATGTTTGTCCTCACCTAGGTCTGTGGGCACAGATGTGGTGGTGGAGCCCTAGCCAGGGCCCTTCCCTTCCCAGCACTTCCCTGCTCTGCCCTCCGTTACATACTATTTTCCCCCTCTGAAGAGATACATTTACCTGCCTTTAGAATATGGACGATGACTGGTCTTAGCTGCTTCCTGCTGACAGGAGGCACTGTTTTACTGAAATTGGCCCTCCCAGAGGTCTGTGTAAGGGTACCTAGCAAAGGGGAGCCATCGTCCAAGGCTCCGGTGGTCTGAGAGTCTGGAGTTTGATGGCTTGTAGGTGTCAGAGAAAAACCAAGTTTTATAAGGTTAAGTATGCATGGGTTAAACACGTTTATTACATAAGGAAATAATCTAGTGCCAAAGGTTACAGTGATAAGTAGTTAAATATACTAGCAATAATATTGCACCCCGAGCTGTTTCAACCTGGTGAAAGAAATTAAACCTTGCATGGGAGCAGATAAACTTTTAGAATGAGATAAGTGTTCTTGACATGTCTTTAGCAGTTAATAGGTGCACCCTGGGAATTCTAGGGTTTGTGGGCTTTCATGGTGGCCACAAAAGCTTCTGTTTCTTTCCTGTATTTCCTCTATCTTTCCTGGGCCTCCCTGTCTCTGTTATAAAAGACCGAGGGCTGAGAACGGAGGCTCAAGCCTGTAATCCCAGTACTTTGGGAGGCCGAGGCGGATGGATCACCTGAGGTTGGGAGTTCGAGACCAGCCTGACCAACATGGAGAAACCCCATCTCACTAACAGTACAAAATTAGCCAGGCATGGTGGCACCTACCTGTAATCCCAGCTACTCGGGGGCTGAGGCAGGAGAATTGCTTGAACCCAGGAAGCAGAGGTTGCGGTGAGCCGAGATTGCACCATTGCATTTCAGCCTGGGCAGCAAGAGCGAAACTCCGTCTCATTAGAAAAAAAAAAAAAAATGAGGTGGCCACTTTCAGGAGGGTCCTCTAATGTGCTACGTGGTCCTAGGGCCAATTTCTGCAACTGTCTCCTGATGTCAGGAGCTGCCTGAGTACTAAATTTTTCCTTTAGGATTAGGTGTCCCTCGACTAAATCAGGAGATTGCACCATTGCATTTCAGCCTGGGCAGCAAGAGCGAAACTCCGTCTCATTAGAAAAAAAAAAAAAAATGAGGTGGCCACTTTCAGGAGGGTCCTCTAATGTGCTACGTGGTCCTAGGGCCAATTTCTGCAACTGTCTCCTGATGTCAGGAGCTGCCTGAGTACTAAATTTTTCCTTTAGGATTAGGTGTCCCTCGACTAAATCAGGAGATAGAGAGGTGTGCTTTACCAAGTCCTCTCTTAGCCTTTCCAGATAAGCAGTAGGATTGTCATCAAATCCCTGGTCAATCGTGGACAACGTAGTGTAATTGAGAGGCTTGGTCTTGGTCCTATGTAAACCCTCCATTATGCACACCTGAGAGTGTCTCCTTTTCCAGTCTTCCATCTCATCATTGGGATCCCATTTCGAGTTATTCACTGGTACTGCTTCTCTTTCAGTTGGATAATAGTCACCTCCCTTCCCTGACACTGTATGTGATACAAAACTCATTCCCAAATCTCTCTTGCAGAGTGGCCTGTTTTTTAGTGTCCATCAGGTTCTGATTCAAAAGTAAAATAACATATCTCCAGGAGAATTCAAATATCTTGGTGAAATTCTGGAAAGCCACTATATATCTATCAGGGTCATCTGAACACTTACCAAGGTCCCCCTTATTTTTCTTTAAGTTCTATAGGGAGAAAGGGACCTGGACCTTACTGGGCCCAAATTCACTGGGAATCTGTTGGAGGAGCAACAGTGAGACTGGGGCTTGTTTAGGGTCAGGATTTCTAGGAGAGGGCAAGTGAGAGGCTGAAGCTGGATAGGGAGGTTGGGGTGGACCCAGAGGAGCTGGGCTGGACAGATCTGGCTCCTCTGCTGGGGATTCAGAGGATTGGTCTGGGACTCACGCCTTTAATTCTCTGGGCTTGTCCCTTAATACCCTTCTTTGAGATTGCAAACAGAAGGGCTGGATCAATTCTACATTGTCAGCAAAAATGTGGATTCCTTTGCAAGTTATAGAAAGCCTGCACATATGGGGCCTCAGACCATCTGTCCTCATGTCTACAGAAAAGTTCCAACTGCTATATGGCATGGAAATAAATGGTTCCTTCCTGAGGCCAAGCCAGTTCTTCCTGTAAATCATAATTTGGCGAAACCTTTGCGCAGACAGCAATGAGGCACTTTTCCTCTAGATTCTGAGGGTCTAAGCAGTTCCAATGTTTCAGGATACACTCCAGAGAAGTGTACGGTGGGGGTGGTGAAGAGAACTGGTTGCCCATTCTGAAAGACAGGGAATACAGGCGTCTCTCATTCTTTTCTTTCAGTGAAAACTTAGGGTGTGATGGAGAGAGAAAGCAAGAGTCCTTTCTTCACTTTCCACCTCTTATCCCTTAGCCCCGGCAACCTTGGCAGGTGCTGGCCATAGGTACTGATGCAGTATGTACATGTGAAGCAAGGAAAACTTGGAGAATAGGAATTAACCACCCTCACCTCTGCCTCCCTTTCTCCCAGCTGTCAGCAGACTTTGAGTTCTCTGGGCCTGTTTATGCCATCAAGCATGGCCTCCTTCCGTGGGGTGGGGGGTTTAGTTGGCAGGAATTGGTTTTGCCCATTTACATGGTGCCTGTTGCCTGGCTTTGGATCCCTCTGGCCTGGTCTTTCTTTCTAGGGCCTCAGTCTGAAGCTTCAAATCGAATTTGGGATTCAAAAGCTATTTTAAAGGCTGTTTAGAGTGTCTCAAATAAGCCCTGCTGAATTTGCAGTTATCAGCCCGCAGGGGTCGCTTCACCGTTCACTTTCCTATCAGAAACAGAGCTGGGGGTGGGGGATGGGGGGGTTCTCACTTAGAAAAGGAAAAAAAAAAAGAGAGAGAAACAGTTTAAGGGGCAAAAAGGGGAGATCCTGGGGGAATAATACCTTGGTTAGGGCAAGTGCATCTTTCTAATCTTTATATCTTTCTTCTGGTTCAGATAGGATTGGATTCTTTGGCAAGGGGAGAAAACGTTCCATTGGTTCTGTGAGAAGTACCCATCCATTATCCCTGTGGGGTCATGGCTACTGCTGCAGCTTTCTTCCGCCCCCACCCCACCAGCCGCCCCCCAGCTGTTGGGTGTGGCCTTTGCCTGCTGCAGGCAATCCCAGGAACCTCAGCTGGAAGGAAAAAGGATGAGGGAAGGTGCCCTGAGTCATGCGTGCCTGTGGCTGTCAAGATGGAGGCATAGACCATACCTCTAAGAACAGTTCTTCTTATTTGCATCTTTGGCAGTTGAGTCAAATGCTCATTTTATTTAGTAACATAGCCACAGCCTGTAGCAAAACTCTTAACATTATAAAGAAAGAGATAAGAGCCATTTCAAACTATGTGAGAGAGAAAAGAGCTGAAGTCTGGGGGGTGTTGACCCACTGGGTTAGGGTGGAGCTTTTAAAACACTGCAAAGGGAAACAGAGCCCTTATTGACAGGAAAGAGAGAGAAGTGGCAGGTTTTAGGAAGAGAGGCAGACCCAACAGTTTCACATTCACTCACACTCATCTTTGGAGATCCTGGTGAGGTCCCAGTTAAAACAGGAAAACTCTCCTTATACCCTTGGCAGGGCATGTGCATGGGGTGTGGGGCCCTGACCCCAATGCAGTGTCTAGGGGTGAATGTTTACAGCTGAAGCCCCCGTGGGCATGTGTTACAGATGGCTCTCTTAGTGTAGCCGTGCATAGTTGGCTTGTTTTAGTCAGCTCGATTACACCTTCTGCCTTATTGCAAGGACGGAGGGCTTTCTGTATCCTGGGGTTCTTGTCTTGGTGTACCAGAAGATTCGCATCACACATGGGCTTGGAGAATGAGTGCAAGTACCTCTCAGCAGATGAGGGAGCCAGAAGGGAGATGGATTGAGAAGGCAGTTTTCCCCCCGAGTTGGGTCACTCAGTGGCCCAGGCTCTTCTCAGACCGCCCCAGCCAAACTCCACATCATTCCTCCAGCCAATGACCTGCCAGCCTGCCGGCGTCTGTCAGTGTGCTCCTCCGTCAGCATACTCCCCTTGACGTCCTCTCGACATCCGGGCACTTGCGTGTTCTTCCTCTGATGTGTTTCTCTCACCTTCCAGCCGCTTTTGTCTCAGCACTCTAGGGCCTCAGGGATTTTATAGGCACTAGATGGGGACAGGGCGGGCCAGGGTGGTCTTGGGAAATGCAATGTTTGGGTAGGAAAACAGAAATGCCTGTCCTCACCTAGGTTCTTGGGCACAGGTCTGAGCGTGGAGCCCTAGCCGGGGACCATGCCCTTCCCTTCCCAGCACTTCCTTGCCCCCTTTCCATATCAGAAGCACTTACAGAGGCTTCTTTCCCCAGGGGCACTGCAGAGAACAGGCTTTAAAAATGCCGCTCCCTGTTTTACCCCAGAAGATGTTTCTGACAGACTCCCAATGGCTACTTGAAGGCTGCAATTTTAACTAACATGCATCAGAGAGTTAAAGAGGCACAGAAACATTACCCTGCTGCCAGCCTGATAAGCTGACTAGCACTTCCAAAAGTTTCTACCCTAACTTACCCTAGTGATAGTTCCCAGGTTTATTAAGCTCTCCTGGAAGAAGTTTTTCCAGACAGTGAGCACCCTAACTTGTATCGCTTACACTTGAGGGACTGCATGCTAAACCTCTTAGCTATAAGAGAAGATGACACTGGGCATGTGTGTATCTCCCTAGATTACAGAACATAGTGTAATTTTTTTAAAGTAAGCAAGTACTCGTAGGGGTTACACCCCCAACCCCAACTGGAGCAATGCAGAGAATGGGCTTAAAAAGAAAGCTCCCCGTATCTCCTCAGAAGGGGTTTATGGCACACTCTTTCAGTGGCTGCTTGATGGTCTGCCTGCTAACTAATAAGCATCAGGGACTTAAAAAGGTAATCAATGAGCATGGTATGTTCTTCCATTTGTTTGTGTCCTCTTTGATTTCACTGAGCAGTGGTTTGTAGTTCTCCTTGAAGAGGTCCTTTA
>NW_012116010.1:495980-504369 GCF_000951035.1 Colobus angolensis palliatus | reverse complement strand
AAAGAAAAAAAAAAAAAAAGGTAATCAAAATATAGCCTTCTGCAGCCTGAGCAGTAGCTCAGCACTCCTGAGCTCTTTCTCTCAGATCACTGCAGAAATAACTTCTGGCTTACCAATTACTTCTGGAAGGTGCTTGTCCATTCACTGAATAGCTCAACTTTTACAGCATCCACCTGAGGGGCAGCATTCCAAACCTGCCATCTTGGAGAGCAAAAGGGACTAGGCATGTGTGTGCCTCCCTAAATCAGAGAAAATTATGTGGTTTAAACAGGTGCACAAACACTTTCAGGAACCACATATTCTAAGAACAGTGTCGAAAAGAGACTGGGATACACAGCTCCCATTTTCATTCCAGAAAAGTTTTACTGCATAGACTTCCAGTAGCTAGGTGGTAGCCAGGCCTTTAACAGACTTACATCAGAGAGCTAATGTTGAAAACAAACAGTAGCCCTGAGGCAATCTGAGCAGGAACTTAGCATGTCCTTACCTTTTCCTCCAGCTCATTTGGTGATCAATACAGGTCTACCCATTTTTTGCAAAGGAGTTTGCCCATGCACCAAATGCCACAACTTCTATATCTCCCACCCAATGAATTGTATCTTTAAAGACCTAACTTTAAGAGCCAATTATTCCTGACTCCTTACACCACGTAAAACAATGAGGTCAACATACAATGGGTCCACTTCCAGCAGCAATTTTCCAAAATCAAAGAGTCCCACACAAAAGTGACTACAGATATTTGTCACAGATACTCTCCCTGGCTAAGTGCAGAGAAGGTAGGAAAATAATACCCACACTCAGTTTCAACAAGAGGATAG
This sequence comes from Colobus angolensis palliatus, assembly GCF_000951035.1. Lineage (NCBI taxonomy): Eukaryota > Metazoa > Chordata > Mammalia > Primates > Cercopithecidae > Colobus > Colobus angolensis. The sequence continues at coordinate 503,551 of NW_012116010.1, read as the reverse complement.
AAGGAACTAAAATCTAACACCTCAAGGTTTCCAGCTACATCAAGAGCATCTGTTTTCTGCCTTAGTAATTACAGTGTTCTGAAAGTACATGACATATCTTAATCTTCAAGGGGCTACAAAAATATAAACAGCAATCTGGACAACCAGAATGATTTGAGATGCATCTTAAAATTTCTGGTCAAATGAATTAGCAAATTATTCTCCTGTACAAGGATAGTCTGAAAAGACTGGGAGAGGTGGCTACCATATTTTTTTTGGAGAAACAAACACACAGAGTCAACAAAAATTAAAAGACAGAAAAATATATTCCAAATAGAACAAAAAGATAAATCCATAGAAACCAACCTGAGTAAATTTGAGATATGTGACTTATCTGACAGAAAATTTAAACTAATGTACATAAGGATGCTCAGTGAGGTTAGGGGAGCAGTGCAAAAACAAATTAACACCATGAACAAAAAAATAGAGAGTATAAAAAAGCACCAAGCAGAAACCATAGATTTGAAGAATATTATAATTGAACTAAAAAATGTAATAAACATATACAATAGCAGACTAGAACAAGCAGAATAAAGAACTAGTGAACTCAAGGGCAAATCACTGAAGTCATCCAACATGAGGAGTGAAAAGAAAAAATAAATAAGAGAGAAGATAGCATTTGGTATACCATCAAGCAGAACAATTTACACATTATCAGCTTGCCTGAAGGAGAAAAGAGAGAGAAAAGAACAGAAAATATATTCAAAGAAATAGCAGCAAAAAACGTCACAAACTTGAAGAAGAAAAGTAAAAAGCCAAATCCAGGAAGCTGAAAGGAAACCAAATAAGATGAATGCAAATGGCCCCACACTAAGCCACATTATAATTGATTTGTCTGAGTTAAAGACAGAAAGTGTTTATAGCAAGAAAGGAATGGTAAATCATCACATGTAAGTGGAAACCTATAGGACTATAATGGGTTTCTTAGCAGAAACCTTGCCAGCCAAGCATTGAATGTTATATTCAAAATCCTGAAAGAAAAATAGCCTGCCAACAAAAAATACTGTGCCCATTGATATTGTATTTACAAAATGAAGTAACAAAAATTTTCTGAAACAGTTTATAGCCACTGGACCTACATTACAAGAACTGCTAAAGATGATAAAGGAAGTTCTTAAAGCTGAATAAAGAGGTCATTACTTGGTAACATAAAAGCACGCAAAAGTATAAAGCTAACTGAAAAACAGAAAGTACATTGCTAAATTTGAGTACTTTAATACTGTAACATTAGTGGGTAAATTAATTCTATCTCTAATATCATGGTTAAAAGGCAAAACTATTAAATACAACTGAAGCAGTAATAATTTGTTAAGGTATAAAATGTACCAAAAGATGTAATATATAAAATAAAAAATATAAAATGAGGGTGAAGGTGGAGTAAAATTGTAGAGTTTATATAAGCAATCAAAATTAAAGTTGTTATTAAATCAAAACAGCCCATTATAAGTACAATACTGTTGTCTTGCCAATGCACCACACTATAGCAGTCTCTCATTGTCTGAGATAATACTCGGATTTCTTTTTCTTACATCCAAGATGATTAAGGAGCATGGACACAATGGTGAGGTTGGGATAAAAGTTTAATAAGTGAAAGAAGAAAGCTCTCTGCCAGTAGAGAGGGGGCCCTGAATGGGTTGCCCTTTATGAGGTTGGGTTCTGGGCGTTTTATGGCTTGGGAAGTGGAAGAAAGATGTGTAGTCCATGGGATGTTTTGGAGAAAGCATGATTTAGGTTGGCCCAGGACCTTGGCCCACGACCAATTAGGAGCTGAAATAATGATTCATGGGGGCTATTCAGCTTGGCCCAGTACCTATCAGGAGCTGAAGTGAAAGCTTGGCCCAGGACCAATTAGTAGCTGAAAGGATAATTCATAAAGGCTGGGCTCACAGTCCAAAAAAAAAAACAACAACAACAAAAAAAGGGAAAGTGCCTACCAGAACCCACCAGAGCCCACAGTGTTCATGCCCAGAAAAGAAAAATAAATTTGTTCCTGGTGGCTTCCTGATTAAACAAAGGACAAAAGCATTTGTGTGTCAGGCCTTGTTCCCTTACCAGAATGAGCCGGAGGTTTGTGCAAGTTTTTATCTGAGTGGGCTGGAGGTTCTCCTAACTGTGCATCTACAGGTATGTCTCCAGGCACAAACCTCTGTGCTACTTCTGTTATCAATGCCACAGTTTGATTTTTCTCCTGGGCTTCTTTTCATGTTATGTGGGAAAGAGGCACTGACCCGTGGGTCAGGGGCTCTCCAGAGACCCTTTGCTTGCTGTCTACCTAAGGCAAGCTAGCTCACTTCTCTCAATATGTTTTATGTAAACCTCAGGGTAACCACTATTGTAATTATAATTAGATAATTATGATATTATTATTATCTATTATAAGCAAAAGCCTATAATATACACAAATAATTATTAAAATATTCAAAGTATTACAACTACAGAAAACCATCAAACCACAAAGGAAGAAAGCAACAGAAGAAGAAAGAAACACAGGGTTCAAAAACAAAACTCAGAAAACAATTTTTAAAATGGCAGAAGAGTATCCTCACCTATGAACAATTACTTCAAATGTAAATGGGTTACATTATTCACTCAAACCCAGAGTGCCAGAATGAAAAAAACAAAAAATAAAAAACATGACCCAACTATATTCTACCTACAAGAGACTCAGTTCACCTTAAAAGACCCATACACTGCAATCAAAGAGACAGAAAATGATATTCCATGCAAATGAAAACTAAATGAGATTAGAGACAGTTATAATTATTTTAGACAAAATACACTTTAAGTCAAAAATTGTAGTAAGAGATAAATAAGGTATTTTCTATTGTAATAAAGTGGTAAATTCATTAAGAAAATACAGTTGTAAACATACATGCACCCAACACCACAGAACCTAAATATATAAAACAAACATTAAGATATCTGAATAGAGATAGACTGCAACACAATAATGATAGGGTACTCCAGTACCCTATTTGCAATCATAGACACATCATCCAGACAGAAAATTAATCAAAATACAGTGGATATGGACTTCACTTTAAACCACATGAAACTAACAGACATATACAGAACATTTCATCCAACAGCAACAGAATATATATTCTTCTATGTGCGTAGGGAACATTCTCCATGACAGATCATATATTAGGCCAAAAAGTCTTAACAAATTTAAAATCAAAACCACCTCAAGTATCTTTTCTGACAACAATGGTATGAAAATAGAAATCACTAACAGAAAAAAAATAAAAAACACAAATATGTGGAAATTAAGCAATATGTTTCTGAACAATTATTGGGATAAAAAATAAAATAAATAATAAAAAATACCTTGAGGAAAACTAAAATGTAAGCACAACATACCAAAACTATAATATACAGTTCTAAGAGCAAAGTTCATGGCACTAAGTGAATACATAAAAAAAGAAGAATGAGAGAGGGGCTTAAGGATTGCTGACTATAGGCATCTGGTACTCATTTCCTCTACAAAGAAGAACCAACATAGCAAGTAGATAATGACACTTCAAATAGACCATCTAAGAGAAAACACTGAAATTGAACAGGGTGATGATAGAAAACACCTAACATTAGGAAGTAAAAGGAAGCAAGGCACCCTTCTCAGCCAGAATTTTCTGGAAACCTGGAGAGGATTTATGATGTAGGAAAAGGGCAAATAAGTGACCACCAGTTGTGCACATTTCTACCGTAGACCCTTGCATTCTAGTCATAGTAAAGTCCATAGACCCTTGGAAGTCTATACCATAAATATATTTATACCACAAATACAATAAATTCCATAGATACATCTTAAGGATAAAGTCGTGCCCTATGAAAATTAATCCAAAAATTGTAAAAAGCAAGTGTTACAGCAGATGTGCAAACATCAACATAAGTACACAAAATAAAAAAAGTAAGAACATATGAGACCACTGAAGGAACACAATAATTCTCCAAAACATTCCAATAAAAAAGAAATTCATGAAATTTTGGAAAAAAATTAAAATTATGGTAGAAAGGTAGTTCAGGGAGATACAATAGGATGAAGAAAAACAATACAAAGTAAACAGAAAAACAATTCAGAATTCAAATTGGAAATTTAGCAAAAAGACAGATATAATAAAAGACAATCAAATTGAAAATTTCACCTTGAATAATTCAATAAATGAAATACAAAATACATTTGAAAGCATCAATAGACTAGGTCTAGCAGAATAAACAATTTCAGAACTTGAAAACAAGTCTTGAAATAACATAGCTCAATTAAAAGAAATAAAAAATTATAATAAAAGAACAAAGCTTATTTAACATAAGGAACATCATAAAGTGACCAAATATTCAAAGTATTAGTGTCCCTGAAGGCAAAGAGATAACTAAATGGATAGAAAATCTAATTAACAAAATAATAGCTAAAAAATTGCCAACTTTAGCAAAAAATTTGGACAACCATGTACAGGAAACTCAGAAGTCCCCAAACTAATACAATGCAAAAAGTGATTTTCCATAGAACATTATAGTAAAAATGTCAAAAGTCAAAAAGATAATTATAAAAAATAGCAAGAGAAATGCATTTAGTAATTTATAAAGAAACCTTCAGAAGAAACTTAACAGGGCAGGAGAGAAGAGAATAATATATTCAAATTACTGAAGGAAAAAGAGCCCTACAAGATAAAGATACTATACACAGCAATGTCATCCTTCATAAATGAAGGAGAAATACAGTCTTTCTCAAACCAGGAAAAGTTAATTTATTACCACTAGATAGTCCTTACAATAAATGCTTAAGATAATTCTACCCCTGTAAGTGGAAGGACAATATTTATCATAATGAAAACACACAAAAGTGTAAAACTCACCAGTAGAGCAAAGACAGAAATGAGGAAGACAAAGAACTCAATGGTTACACTGCAGAAAACCAACAAATACCAAATGGTAAAAATGAAAATAAAAAAGGAAGGAATATATCTATATATATAGATATAGATATAGATATATATTTCCTGAAATCCCTTAATAAGATGACAGTAATAACCTCTCACATGTCAACTATAAGCTCAAATGTAAACAGATTAAACTCTCCACTTAATAATTTGGAGGACTGGATTAAAATTAAAATTAAAATTCTCTACATAGCTATTTTGAATGATCTCTCTCAAAGGTCACATATCTGTTTCTCAAGGATTAGTTGCTGGTGCCTTTTTTTTGATGCAATGGAATCACCACCCTGCATCTCTCACACTCTTGATGGTGGCACTAATTTCTGTAATCACTCCAGGGGTGCAATATTGTTTTGATTTACTACTTTTCTAAGGTAGAGGCAGCTCTAATGGTTTCCATTTGGCCTTTCCCACCATGAAAGTCCTCGTTCTACCAGTCAGGGAGCCAATGTGGGGTTCTGCCTGCTCTAAGTATGTCCATGCCAATTTTGCATTCTGGCACCAAGGAAATGACCACACAATGAGTATGGGGACACATTGGACCCACTGTATGTCAGACCTGAGCTAAAAGTCTAATGATTACCTGGCCTCCATAGGCTCCTATTTTAACTGGAGGCCCACAATGAGTTTTCTGTCCCCTGGAATCAACATCAGCTTAGAGGGGGTGTTCAGTAGTCCCTGAAATGTTTGATTATTTCCCTTTCTCCAATGCACAATTGCCCTGGTAAAGGGCTGAAAGTCTCCTTGGAGAAGAATGGGAGAAAGATTCACTGCATAAATTATCGGTAATGTAGTGAGGTCCTTCCTCAAGGGGACCTGGCCTCCCCTTCATTCAAGGGGTTGTGGGTCTGTAAACTGGCTCAAGTCTGTAAATTGATTGAGGGGCTGTGATTCTCTGTTGTTATAATTCAAGTTAGTGTTTTTTATATTCGACCTAGAAGTTTTCTGCTTTTATAAATTAAGTAGGAATGCAGTAGGCTTCTTATCTATCTATCTATCTATCAATCATCTATCTATCTATCATCTATCTATATTTAAGTATTAACTCACATGATCACAAGGTTTCACAACAGGCCATCTGTAGGCTGAGGATTAAGGAGAGGCAGTCCGAGTTCCAAAACCGAAGAACTTGGAGTCCAATATTCGAGGGCAGGAAGCATCCAGCAAGGGAGATAGCTGTGCCTTGGGGAAGCTAGGCCAGTCTTTCTTTTCATATTTTTCTGCCTGCTTATATTCTAGCAGTGCTGACAGCTGATTAGATTGAGCCCACCCAGATTAAGCCTAGCACACTGACTCAAATGTTAATTTCTTTTGGCAACATCCTCACAGACACACCCATGATCAATACTTTGTATTCTTCAATCCAGTCAAGTTGACACTCAATATTAACCATCACAGCACCCAACGTTCAGTAATGCTGTAGTGTTTATATTCTCGTAGAGGTAACACTTGGTTGAGTAAGATTCAGAATTCTCTGGATTACCAAAGACCCATGTTCTGTTTTCTTACTTTCTTCCAAGCAAACAACCTCTGTCTCTCTGTTATGAGCCATCTAAACCTGGGGATGGAGTGCCACAAGCACCCTTTTTGCTGTTACCAGCATAATTGTGTTGGGTTAGACCTCAATCCCACATAGCACTGGGTCTCACCCAAGATCTGTTGTAACCACTGCTTGGCTACTGCATATGTTCACTTAAGTACCTGGGGGTTCTACAATCAGCCGCTGGCAAAGCCAGCCTGGCTCGTGTATTTCCCTTCAGGGAAGAAAGGTCTCTTAGGCTCTAGGTCCAGGGTTGTCATCCAGGAGTCTCAACTTTCAGTTGGTGCTGTTTTTCTCCCAAAGTTATGACTTAAATTTGCACGTAGTGTTTATTGCCTAGGCTTAACCTGTACAGTTATTCAAGGTCATATATTTTACTGAGCCCTGTGGTAGAATGAACATAATAAAGACAGAATAAAACAGCTTTATAGGACCAAGGTCCCTTTCTCTTACCCTAGGAGACAGAGAAGCCTGAGTGGCAATAGTTCAATGAAGACTCTTGAAAGAGACGAATGTCTCTTTGGAATTCTAGGTCAAGTTAGCCCATACTAATGTATGACTCAACAAAAGATTAAAAGCTTCTAGATAAATTTCGTCTTCATTTGTTAATTCATTTTGCCATTTATTTATTCATTATTTAGGCTACTTGTTATGTACCATTTTTTGGACTACATGTTGGAGAGAGTGAGATACATCAAAGAAAAGTATTCCCTGTGAAGAAAGTCACTGGTAGCTTAATGGGGATGGCATTGAATCTATAAATTAACTTGGGCAGTATGGCCATTTTCACGATATTGATTCTACCTATCCATGAGCATGGAATGTTATTCCATTTGTTTGTGTCCTCTTTTATTTCACTGAGCAGTGGTTTGCAGTTATCTTCGAAGAGGTCCTTCACATCTATTGTATGTTGGATTCCTAGGTATTTTATTCTCGCAATGGTGAACGGGAATTCACTCATGATTTGGCTCTCAGTTTGTCTGTTATTGGTGTATATAAGAATGCTTGTGATTTTTGCACATTAATTTTGTATCCTGAGACTTTGCTGAAGTTGCTTA
>NW_012116010.1:308559-495065 GCF_000951035.1 Colobus angolensis palliatus | reverse complement strand
CCAAGACAGTCCTAAGCCAAAAGAACAAAGCTGGAAGTATCATGTTATCTGACTTCAAACTATACTACAAGGCTACAGTAACCAAAACAGCATGGTATTGGTACCAAAACAGAGATATAGACCAACGGAACAGAACAGAGCCCTCAGAAATAATACCACACATCTACAACCATCTCATCTTTGACAAACCTGACAAAAAAAGAAGAAATGGGGAAAGAATTCCCCAGTTAATAAATGGTTCTGGGAAAATTGGCTAGCCATAAAGTAGAAAGCGGAAACTGGATCCCTTCCTTAAACCTTATACAAAAATTAATTCAAGATGGATTAGAGACTTAAATGTTAGACCTAAAACCATAAAATCCCTAGAAGAAAACCTAGGCAATAACATTCAGGACATAGGCATGGGCAAGGACTTCATGTCTAAAACACCAAAAGCAGTGACAACAAAAGCCAAAATTGACAAATGGACAAATGGGGTCTAATTAACTAAAGAGCTTCTGCACAGCAAAAGAAACTACCATCAGAGTGAACAGGCAACCTACAGAATGGGAGAAAATTTTTGCAATCTACTCATCTGACAAAGGGCTAATATACAGAACCTACAAAGAACTCAAAGAAATTTACAAGAAAAAAAAACAACCCCATCAAAAAGTGGGCAAAGGATATGAACAAACACTTCTCAAAAGAAGACATTTATGCAGCCAACAGACACATGAAAAAATGCTCATCATCACTGGCCATCAGAGAAATGCAAATCAAAACCACAATGAGATACCATCTCACACCAGTTAGAATGGCAATCATCAAAAAGTCAGGGAACAACAGGTGCTGGAGAGGATGTGGAGAAATAGGAACACTTTTACACTGTTGGAGGGACTGTAAACTAGTTCAACCATTGTGGAAGACAGCGTGGCAATGCCTCAAGGATCTAGAACCAGAAATACCATTTGACTCAACCATACCATTACAGGTATATACGCAAAGGATTATAAATCATGCTGCTACAAAGACACATGCACACGTAAGTTTACTGTGGCACTATTCACAATAGCAAAGACTTGGAACCAACCCAAATGTCTATCAATGACAGACTGGATTAAGAAAATGTGGCACATATACACCATGGAATACTATGCAGCCATAAAAAAGGATGAGTTCATGTCCTTTGTAGGCACATGGATGCAGCTGGAAACCATCATTATCAGCAAACTATTGCAAGAAGAGAAAACCAAACACCACATGTTCTCACTCACAGGTGGGAACTGAACAATGAGAACACTTGGACACAGGAAGGGGAACATCACACACTGGGGCCTGTCATGGGGTGGGGGGAGAGGGGAGGGATAGCATTAGTAGATATACCTAATGTAAATGACGAGTTAATGGGTGCAGCACACCAACATGGCACATGTATACATATGTAACAAACCTGCACGTTGTGCACATGTACCCTAGAACTTAAAGTATAATAAAAAAATAAATAAATAAAAGTATTTCCTGAGTAAACTATCAAATTAGTGGAAGAGAAAAACTTATAAGTAAATACTTAAAATTAGATGTGAGGAATGCTGCTGCAGGGGAATACAGGGTACTATTAGAGCACATGAAAACAAGGTAACTTACTCTAGACTGGAGAAGTCATGGAAGGCTTCCCAGGAAATGTGCCATCTAAGCTGGACCTGGAGGATGAATTGGGAGTTACAGAGGCCAGCATGATAGAAAACCTTGCTCCCGAGGAAAGAGCAGTTGACAGGCCTGGGGTTAAAAGAGTGCATGGAGCTACTGGGAGACCATGCACTTGGTCACTTCCTTCTGATTGAAGCACAGAGAGCAAGCAGAGAAAGTGTCAGGCTATGAGGTTAGAAAAGTTGGCAGTCTGAGATTATAAAGGACTTTCTGTGTGGATAAAGTTCTGAATGCTATCCTGAGAACAAAGGGAAAATCATTTAGGAATTTTAAGCAGGACTTGAGGAAATGATAAATGTTTCAGCTGATAGATGCACCAAATATAATGATTTGATCATTACCCAGTGTACACATGTATTGAACTATCACACTGTTCCCAATAAATGTGCATAATTATGTGTCAATTAAAAACAAAGTATGTTTTATGTTTTTTAAAGAAAAATTTTAAGCTGGAAGATGACACTATCTGTTTTATTTATTTATTTGTGACTGTCTCATAGAGAAGAAATTCACTGAAAAAGAGGGTGGATCTATACACTGAGCACATGGAAATCAATTAAATGAGATTAATTTCTCAACTTCTGAAAAGTTTTAGCTTAGTATCAAAGTGACTCTGAAGACCATTTGTCATACTGTATCATATTAGAGTGAGAAGTCAATCAAAATGGTTCTGTGGATGAAAACCTTCAGTTGCCTTCAGAATCTCCTAGAAAATAAATTTCCCCAGGATGAATGTTGAGTAGGCTGAGCTGTGCACATCTTCCTTGAACTGGTGGACCAAATACCTGAGACTTTGGTCATGATCTTCTGTCTCTTTGCCTTAAATCATGCTCGTCTAATGTTGAACTCTAGACACCTCTTGCCTGCAGCAACTCCTGTTCTGTCTTAATTTAATGCCCACCTAGGTAAGATACCCTACCATGATGTATTGATAGTCTAATTTTGACAGTACCCCATGTCACATCCCAAGCTGCCTTAACCAAGACCTGATATGGTCTACGAAATAAGTTATAGCTTGCAAAACACATGCTTCATGAATATAAACCTTCTGAGTTGGTTCGTGGTACAAAATTGCCAGCTGGGAGAACAAAAGCAGTGGTTTAAGAGTGTTAACATACCAAAATGCACCTGTTTGGAAGACAGAGAGAAGAATCTCCTTAAGATTCACTGTTAATTATTCACAATGGAAGACAGGAAGTTGGTACACCATTTGTCCCACAGCTAAAAGAGAACAGATGGTTTCCATACAAGGTCTCTAACAAATCAAGCTTACCATTCTTACTGGCTAAAGAGAAAAATGTTGAAGGCATTCTGGCTCTCTAAAGAGGCACTTATTTTACAATTGACTCAAAAACAATTATCCTAAAAGAGGAAAAATGCAGCATGAATGGTTAAAATTACAACAGAACGGTAAATTTAATGTTTATAACTTGGAAATACATATTTTGCTCTTGTTCAGGGTGGTCTTATTGAATGATTAAGCGGATTTAATGGTTAACAAACCACAATACTGTGGGCACTGACTTTACATTTTTCATGATTATATTGAAAGATAGCTTGCAGGGAATGTTCCTGAATTAAATAGCAAAGTCCAGGTGTGCTCTCCCTGGAAGAGAAAATGCTTCTATTTGTTACTGTTACTTATTCTTTTAATACACCTTTCAAGAGGTGGGGATAGCCTGTGCCTGCAAAATAGAGTCCACTATTGAACTGCTTCCTGATTCAATTCCCAAGGACATGGAGGATGTTGGAAGCTAACAATGATGCAAATAAACAGCTGTAGTACACCCTGACAAACCCCTTAGATTACTGTTAGGGATTATGATGTTTTAAATCTTATTTTCCTCACACTATTGGCTAAGTACCATAATTTTAGTACTACCAGCTTTTGTACAACACACACTGCTTAAATCTACTTCTATACTGTTCTATTATCCATGTGTTTCAAGTATGTGGAACAAGCACAGTTCCATTTACAGTACAGAAGAAGGGCATTAGATTTTTCTCTTCTTTGAACTCCTCATAAGTAATGAAATATGTAATATCCATAAAGCATTTCCAACCAGGCACTCTTATAGGCATAGCTCAGAGATATTACAGGTTCAGTGTCAGACCACCACGATAAAGTGAATATCACAATAAATTTAGTCAGACAAATTTTTGCCTTCCCAGTTAATATAAAAGCTATGTTTACACCATACTCTAGTCAATTAAGTGTGTAACAGCATCATGTCTAAAATGCAATGTATATACTTTAAAGAAAAAATATTTTCTTGCTTAAAAATGCTAAAGATCATCTGGGCCTTTTGCAAGTCATCATCATTTTGCTGGTGGCTGGTCTTGCCCTGATGTTGATGGCTGCTGACTAATCAGTGTGGTGATTGATGAAGGCTGGAATGGCTGTAGCAATTATGAAAATTATGATAAAAATAAAGTTTCCCACATTGATTGACGCTTCTATTTATGAAAGATTTATCCATAGTATGTGGTCTTGTTTGAAGCATTTCACCCACAGTAAAACTTCTTTCAAAATTGGAATCAATCCTCTCAAACCCTGCTATTGCTTAATTAACTAAGTTTATATAATATTCTTAATCTTCCATTGTCATTTTAACAATGTTTATAGCATATTCACCAGGAATATATTTTACCCCAATAAACTGCTTTCTTTGCTCCTTCACACAAAGCAACTTCTCATCTGTTCAAGTTTTACCATGAGATTAGAGCAATTCAGTCAAATTTTCAGGCTTCACTTCTAACTCTAGTTCTCTTGCTATTTTCGCCACAACTGGCATTACTACTTCTACTATGTCTTTAATTCCTCAAAGTCATCCATGAGGATTGGAGTCAATTTCTTCAAAGCTCCTGTTAACATTGATATTTTGACCTCCTCCCATAAATCACAATTGTTATTAATGGCATCTAGAATGATGAACCCTTTCCAGAAGATTTTCAATTTACTTTGACCAGATCCATCAGAGTAACACTATCTGTGGCAGCTGTAGCTTTATGAAATGTATTTCTTAAGTAATAAGATTTCAAATTCAGAATTACTCCTTGATCAGAATGAATGCTGTGCTAACAGGCATTAAAACTACTTTAATCTCCTCATACATCTCCGTGAGAGGTACTGGGTGATCAGATACATCGTCAATGAGCAATTATATTGTGAAATGATTCTTTTGTTCTGAGCAGTAGGTCTCAACAGTGGGCTTAAAATATTCAGAAAACCACACTTTATACAGATGTGTCATTATCTAATTTTTTTTGTTCCATTTATAGAGCATGGGCAGAGTAGATTTAGCATAATTCCTAGTGGCCTAGGATTTTTAGAATGGTAAACAAAAATTGGCTTCAACTTAAAGTCACCAGCTTCATAAGCCCCTTATAAGAGAGTCACCTTGTCTTTTGAGGCTTTAAAGCCATGTATTGACTTCTCTCTATCTCTGAAAGTCCTAGATGGCATCTTCCTCTAGCAGAAAGTTGTTTCATCTACATGGAAAATCTTTTGTCTATTGTAGCAACTGTTGTCAATGATTTTAGCTAGATCTTCTGGATAACTTGTTGCAGCTTCCACATCAGCACTTGTTAGGTCACCCTGCACTTTAATGTTATGAAGACAGCTTCTTTCCTTAAACCTCTGAAAAAAAAGTCTGCTAGTTTCAAATCTTTCTTCTGCAGCTTCCTCACGTCTCTTAGTTTTCATAGAATTGAAGAGCCTTAGAGCCTTACTGTGAATTGGACTTTGGCTTATGGATATGTTGTGACTCATTTGAACTTCTATTCAGACCACTCAAACTTTCTCCGTATCAGCAATAAGGCTGCTTTGCTTTTTTATCATTTATGTTTGCTGAAGTAGGACTTTCAACTTTCTTCAAGAACTTTCCCTTTGCATTCACAACTTGGCTAGCTTTTTGGTGCCACAGGTCTAGCTTTGGGCCTCTCTTGACTTTCAAAATGCCTGCTTCTAAGCCTAATAATTTCTCATTTTTGATTTTAAATGAGACATGTGTGACTTTTTATTTTCACTTGCACGCTTAGAGGCCATGATAGGGTTATTAGTTGGCTTAATTTAAATATTGTTGTGTTTCAGAAAATAGGGAGGCCTAAGGAGAGGGAGAGATATGGAGAATGGTCAGCTGAGCAGCCAGAGCACACAACATTTATTAAGTTTGCTGCTTATATGGGCGCAGTTCATGATGCTTGAAAACAACTATAGAAGTAACATTAAAGATCACTGATCACAGATCACCATAACAGATACAACAATAATAAAAATCTTTGAAATATTATGAGAATTACCAAAATGTGATGCAGAGACAAGAAGTGAGCATATTCTGTTGGGAAAATGGTGCCCATAGCCTTGCTCAATGTAGGGTTACTGCAAACATTCAATTTGTAAAAAAAAGTGACATGTGAGAAGCATAATAAAGCAAAGCACAGTAAAATGAGATATGGCTACATACATAATTTCAGTACATTAATTCATTTATTCCTCAAAGTGATTGTATTGGAAAGGTACTACTTGTGTTCCCACTTTGCAGATGAAGAGACTGAAGCATGAAGAGATTAAGCCACTTGTCCAAAGCCTCACTTAGTAAGTAGAAGAGATGAAGTTTAAAATACTACTTACAGTACCCCTTAACTTGTTACCTTTATTTCTGTCCTTTTTCCCCCACTGAGATGAATGTGCATCATATTTCCTCAACTGTACTCAGATCTCTTTGATGTTTTGCAATTCTTTTTACTTTTGCACATAGTGCCTAGAATAGTATTACTGTGACATATATAGATTGGGGAATAAAGTGATTATTTTTAATGTCAAATATTTCCTTACTTACAAAAGAAACTTTGCATCAGTTTGGATGTGAGAAGTGTATATACTCCAAAATAGTGGTATAAAATATCTGTCCATTACCACACCATTAAACCAGATGCTGATCTTGATGGAGAGAAGACACAAAATGTTGTGGCTGTAGAGAAAAGCCTGCAGCAATGTGTGATGATTTCCAATGCTACAAAGAAAATATTTGAAAAAAGCAAGGCTATTTTTGTAAGTTAAATATTGCCAAAAACTCTGAATATAAAGGATACATTTTTAAAAATACCTATGCAAAGACTTTGAGTTTTCTCTCTTAAAGGCATGATAGGAATAGCAAACCACAGTATATACGTGCAATACAAGACACTTACTCTAACAGAAGTCTTTCCACTACCAACCTAGTTAAAATTATTAGCAATTGCTTAATCAGAAGGAATTGTAGGTGACAAAGAGAACTCGTCTATCTACCAGTTGTTGAGTTCGTGGCATATAAGTATATATCTTAAACTGAATAGAGTTTTTATTCTACAGTGGTGTTTTACCTCTTCACATTATAAGGTTTTTGTTTGTTTGTTTCATTGGTTGGTTGGTTTTTTTTTTTTCTTTTGTTATCTTTCCAATGACTCAAGTTCAAAAGGGCACTTGGATCATGTCAAGTATAAATTACTGAACTGGAGTGGCGGTGGTGGCCCTGCCTGAGGAACAAAGTCAGATGCTAGGGACCAGACAGCAAAACCAAGGAAACCAGGGCCCTTTCAGAATTTACTTCTTTACCAGAGAATGTAACATGTTATCTTGATAGTCAAGAGTCAATCAGTGCTTGGTAACTAGACTTGTAGAAACTCTCTAACTGACCCTTACACTATAACTCATTGTTCTGGTCACTAACATAATATATTCTTTGAAACAACTTGTAGTGGAAGTTGTGGTTGGAGTTAATGTCTCTTTCTACTGCTTTATTTGACAAAATATTTTAAGCAACAAGGAAAAGAACATTGTGGTTATTTCCTTAAGTAGATAATAGTAAGAGCTAACATTTTATTTGAAAGTACAGACTTTATGTATCAAATGAATTAAGAGCACATACCCTTAAAATAAATTCTGTGGTTCCAGATAGTGCATGAGATAGCCAGAAATAGGTTAGTGTCTTGCCCAAGGCCATTCTGTAGACAGTGACAACCACAGCTTTGACATTTTGCCCTAAGAACTGTCTCTAAATATGCACTTGTGATCTTTAATAAAAGCCAAATTGCTGGAGAAGAAAAGCTGTGCCTATTTCAAGATACTGAAACAATTAAATTTAAAAAAAAAATCTGCCAGATTCTGACATCTTCATTTAGAACATTCAAACCTATGTTCATACCCAAAATGCACTGGTTAACATTTAGTGGCATGACATTTTGTAATCTATAGGAAAATACTGTGATCATGGTAAGAACATGGAGTAAATTTTCACAGTGATTACTCAATAAGTGCAGTTAGAATGCTTTCTGGTTTTTAAAAGTCAATGTAAGACTTTTTGTTGAACTTTTATTGAACAGTAATATCATCTAAGGCATTTAGCTCAATAGCTCGATTAAGGTGAAAGGGAGACATTGTCTCAAGATATCGTCCCAAGTTTAGTTAACTTTAGCGTCTACACAAATATCTCACCAAATCACCTGGGGAGCTTTTAAGAAAGACATTCCCATACCACTTCCTTGACCTAGTAAATCAGTACCTCCATGGGAAGGATATAGGAATATATAAACTTACAAAGCTCTTCCATAGCCAACGTCTCCATATTTAGATCATTCCTAGTTTTCAACAAGTTGATTATTAATTGATTGTAGTTGACTATAGCGTTCTACATGGGAGATGCAAACTATCCTTCCTTACTGAAAGACCACTTAAAAAGTAAATCTGAGGTGTCACATTCACTTTGACTATGGGAGGAGGGTACGGCAAAGTCTTCATGGGAAAAGAAAAAAGTCATTCTTTCTCTTTGTTTTCAAACAGTATGGTGTAATGGTTGTAAGCATAGACTCAAGGACCAGACTATTTGGGATCAAATTCTGCCTTTGAACCTTACTAGCCAGCCAGAGGACAATCCAGTGAACCTCTCTGTGCTACAACGTTTCCATTTTACAAATGGGAACTAACACTTTATTTGGAAGTACAGACAAGGATAGTACCTATTTCCCAGGGTTATAATGTGGCTGTTGTTAAAATTCTTTATATGTTCCAAGGACTTAAAAATATTATATTAGCTTCTGGTATATAGCATTCATAATTTTGAGAAATACACACACACACACACACACACACACACACACATATACATGCATATATATGCAGGCACATATTTTCTATATCTTAGGTTGTATCTATCATTCCCGCTCTTGAAATAAGAAACTTTATGCAAATAAATTATTTTTCTCATGTTATTCTAAAGTTTCATGGAAGATATGATAGTAAACACAAACATCCTGCCTTCTAGCCTTTTTCTCTCTCTGATTTACACATGGCTTTCCTTTATTTCCAATTCAACATCTTTTTGGACTATGAGTTGTTACTATGTAAACTATAGACCATAAGAACAAGAAATTAAGTTGTTTAGTACATAACTTTTTACTAGTATATTACTGAAGCTCATCTCATATTTTTCTGCCCCATAAAATAATGGCCATCATCTCCAAATCCTTAGTTTGTTAGAAACATGAAGGGAAAGAGCTATATCTTGAGGGTATCAAAGAAATCCAGGAATGTATAAGTTTGTTACAAGATTTTAAAATGTCATTATTTTTCACTGTACAAAGTGAGATGCTCAAATACCAATAAAGAACATACAAAGGAGTACCTCAAACCCAGCTTCGGAATTATTAGCTGGCCACCTATCTCCAATTTATTGGAATTTGAGAGGCTGAAACTGTGTCATGGGGGGAGTCAGTCAAGGGCTGCTTCTCTGTCACTGTAAACCTTGTAAGGGGAGCTTCAGAGAACTGTATATACATCCTCTGGATACTGAAGAGCACAGGAGATCGGTTTTCAACACAGGCCAAGAAAATCTAAAGGTGAGAGGATGTGATCAGACACCTGAGGTATTAGGAATTAAGCAAAATCACATTAGGAGCTGTATTTCAACCTATGGTTGGGTTAATCACGTGTAAAGTTTTCTCTTAGACCCCATGTGGGCCATGTAAGCGAGACAAATAGCCTGAAGACATTTCAAATTCTCCCTAAAAAGACTTCCTGAAGGGACAAGGTACTTTTCAGGAGTTCTGGGGGCTGCAGATAAACCACAAATGACCAGCCAAATACACACACGCACACATACACACACACTCACACACACTTTTTTTTTTTTTGCATTTACTTGGCCTGGTTCTCAGAAAATTCAGGCAAATATTCAAAGTTGGCATTTTGGAAAAACATACCAATAACCAATGCACCTAAAACATAAAGGTAGCTTTGATCGCCCTCCCCTCCAAATCCAGAGAGATGCTTTAAACATGTGTTATAACCAGAGGAAAATATTATCAGATTACATTAATGCTGTTTATCTCCTCTTACCTCTTCCCTCTCCTCTTCCCCCAAACGTAGAGTGATTAAAAATTGAAATATATAATGAGGACTTGGCAGAGCAGGGAAGAAAAAGAATCAGCAGAGTCAAAACAAGAAACAAGTAGACTATTCTCCTTTCATTTTACTTAAAACATCCAGCCATAAGCCAGTCTACACTTGAGGAAGGGAGAAGCTTTAATATTAAAGACTGGAGTTCTGAATATTATAGAGGGCCAAATATTTCAATTAATAAAAGATGACAATTAGGAATTGAAATAATTTGTCACCAGCACATCTACCCCAAGGAATGGCTAAAGGGAATTATTCAGTGAGAAGGGGAATTATCAAGGAAGGAATCTTGGAGAATCAGAAAGGAAAAAAGGACAATGGAAAGATGAGAAATATATGTAGTGTGTTTGAATTATATTTGATGATTGAAATAAAAATTGTAACATCATCTTATAAAAAAGATATCAATGTTTAAAAGTAGGAAAGGTGCAAGGGCCTAAGTGGAGGTAAGATTTTCACATTTCATTCAAGGTGGTAAAATGTTGATACTATTAGATTGTGATAAGCCACATATGTATATTATAGTACATGCAGCAACCACTATGAAAGAGACACACTCAAAAACACTACGAAAAATCTAGATGTTGAGCAAGAAAATAAAAGAACACTAATAAAGAGAGGAAAAACATAAAGCAAAACATAAAATGGCAGAATTAAGCCCTAAAATAGAATTACCTTAAATGTAAGTGGTTTAAATACAATAATTGAAAGGCAGAAATTGATAGAGTAGATTTAAAACAAGAAATACCACCCAACTACATGCTGTTAAAAAGAAACTCACAGCAAATTAAACAATCTAGGTGGGTTGAATGTAAAGGGATGGCAATGATATAGCATATAAACATATTAATCACACAAGTGAGAGTAGCTGTATTAATATCAGATGAAATAGACATCAGCGCAAAAAAAAAAAAAAATCACTACAGACAAAAAGGGATCCTCACAGATCCCCTTTACCTGACTGGTGGATCCATGATCACACTGCTGTTTTAGTTGCTACCTCTCCCAGCTACTTCCTTTCCCCAGAGAAATGCTTTCAGGTGGATAGAAGCTGCTTTTTCCAGTAGGTTAGGCACCTATAGTCACCACTACCACTGATACTTGAGGAGGAGCCCTCAGCAAAAGCTTGGGTGACTTGGGGTACAAAAGCCTTCCCCATGGACATAAGGTGCCAATTCTGAGGAATAATTTTGATTAAGAGATTCACACTGGATCATCGAAAGGGAAATTCCAATTGAGATTGCATTCTCACTTAGCTCTTTCTTCTGCCCTCTCCTGCTTTCTCATTCTTGTTTTCCTGAGAGCTCTCCCCCATTAAATCAGTACACACGATTCTATCCCAGGTGCTCCTTCTAGGCACTCTCAGCCTAAGGCAGTTAGTACTCTAATTTGTCCCGGGAAGACATTAAGGATGGGATTCTAGTGCTGGATCACTGCTTGTTTGGCTGGCACTAAGAGGGTCATCACTGGTGGTAGGTGGAGTACTGTTAGTTGCTGCCACGTGGTAGCAGTGCAATTGTTAGGACTTTCACTTGTAAACAAGGTAAAGATAAAGATGGAAGAAAATGCATTGTCTCTGACAATATCTCTATCATTTAGGAGAAATAGTAATTATCATAGGTAATTACATGGATCTGGAAGGTTGTTCATATTTTAAAGAGAAAACATAATGACAAAATCCAGGCATTTGATTACCATTTTAAAGCAAAGATGACAATTGTAAACAACAACAACAATATCAACAAAAAAATCTGAAACAGGTCCCAGTCAATTTAGAAGTTTATTTTTCCAAGGTTAAGGACATGCCCATGACAGTCTCAGGAGGTCCTGATGATGTATGTTCAAGGTGGTCACGCTACAGCTTGGTTTTATATATTTTGATGAAACATAAGACATCAATCAATTCGTAGAAGATATTCATTGGTTCAGTCCAGATAAGTGGGACAACTCAAAGTGGGAGGGCTTACAGGTCACAGGTGGATTCAAAGATTTTCCAATTGGCAACTGGTTGAAAAACTTTATCTAAATACCTGGAATCCATAGAAGAGAGTGTCTTGGTTAAGATAAGGAAGTTTGGAGACCAAGGTACTTATTATGCAGATGAAGCTTCCAGGGAGCTGGCTTCAGAGAGAATAGTTTGTAAATGTTTCTTATCAGACTTAACAAGATTCCAGACTTATTTAATTCTCTCCTGGATCAGGGAAGAGACCTGGAAAAGGAAAGAGATTATCTACTGAAGGTACATTTTCCCCACAAGAGACAACTTTGCAGGGTCATTTAAAAAATATGTCAAATAAATATATTTGAGGGTAAAATACTTTGATTTCTTTCAGGGTCTGTTATGATGTGATACTATACTAGCATCAGGCTTAAATTTGGTGACATTATTCAAGTCCTTAGCAATATCTGGCAAGTATTCCCAAGAAAGTGACCACAAATACTACAAATAAGGCCAAACTGTGAAGAGTACAAAAAATACCTGACTCTTCCATTCCCAGACATGGACATACATCTACAAGTATCAAGAGAATCCAGGAAAACATGACCTTACTAAATGAACTAAATAAGGCAGTAGGGATGAATCCTGGAAAAATAGAGACATGTTACCTTTCCGACAGGTAATTCAAAATAGATGTCTTGAGGAAACGCAAAGAAATTCAGGATCACACACAGAAGGAATTCAGAATTATATCAGATAAATTTAACAAAAAGATTAAATACTTTAAAAGAATCAAGCAGAAATTCTGTAGATGAAAAATGCAGGTGGCATACTGAAGAATGCATCTGGATCCTTTAACAGCAGAATGATCAAGCAGAAGAAAGATTAGTGAGCTTCAAGATAGGTATTTGAAAATCCATGGTCAGAGGAGATAAAAGAAAAAAGAATAGAAAACAATGAAGCCACATGCAGGATCTAGAAAGTAGCATCAAAAGGGCAAATCTAAGAATACATAATACCTAATACATACACAATACCTATACATAATACATAATACGAAATACATAAAACCAAGCTGTAGCCTGACCACCTTGAAGATACATTGTCAGGACCTCCTGAGACTGTCATGGGCATGTCTTTAACATTGGAAAAAATAAACTTCTAAACTGACTAGGACCTGTTTCAGATTTGTTTTTGTTTGTTTGTTTGTTTTGTTTTTTGTTTTGATTTTTGGTTTACAATTGTCATCTTTGCTTTAAAATGGTAATCAAATGTCAAATGCCTGGATTTTGTCATTATGTTTTCTCTTTAAAATATGAACAACCTTCCAGATTCATGTTTCTTATAATTACTATTTCTCCAAAAATTTGCCTCAAAGAGGTGATAGAGAAAGAGATAGGGGTAGGAAGTGTATTGAAAGATAATAGCATAAAATTTCCTAAGCCTAAGGAAATATATTAATATTCAAGTACAAGAAGGTAATAGAACACTAAGCAGAATGAACCCAAGAAGACTACATCAAGTCATTTAATAGTCAAACTCCCAAATATAAGGGATAAAAATAGGATACTAAAAGCAGCAAGAGAAAAGAAACAAAGAACATACAATGGAACTTCAATACACCTGGCAGCAGACTTTTCAGTGGAAGCCTTACAGGACAGAAGAGAGTGCGATGACGTACTTAAAGTACTGAAGGGAAAAACTTTTACCTTAGTAGAACAGTATACCTAAGGAAAACATCCTTAAAATGTGAAGGAGAAATAAAGATTTTCCCAGAGAAACAAAAGCTGAGAGATTTAATCAACACCAGACCTGTCCTACAAGCAATGCTAAAGGGAGTACTTCAATCAGAAAGATAAGAACTATTAATGAGCAAGGAGTAATTGCCTGAAGGTACAAAAGTCACTGGTTATAATACATACACAGAAAAACACAGAATATTGTAACACTGAAACTGTGATGTTTACACTACTCTTATACTAAGTACCATGACTAAACGGTAAACCAATAAAAAATAGTAACTACAACATTTCAAGACATGGACAGTACAATACAATATATACGGAAACAATGAAATGTTAAAAAGTGGGATATGATGTTAAGGTGTAGAATTTGTGTTAGTGTTCTTTTTGCTTGTTTATTTTTGCAACAAACAAGCAAAACAAGCTGTTGTTATTAGCTAAAAAAATAGTTATGATAGCATTTTCAAGCCTCAAGGTCATCTCAAACCAAAGCACAAACAAAGGATACATGAAATAAAAGGCAAGAAAATAAATTATATTGCAAGAAAAATCACTTTTACAAAAGAAAAGACAGGAAAGAAAAAAGAGAAGACCACAGAGCAATCAGACAACAAATAACCAAATGGAAAGAGTATTTACTTATCGATAATAGCACTGAATGTAAATAAATTAGACCCTCCAATCAAAACTCATACAATGGCTGAGTCGATCAAAAAGCAAGACCCATTAATCTGTTGCCTACAGAAAACACACCTCAACTATAAAGCTGAGTGAACTCATTTTTGACCAAGGTGCCAAAAACAAACAGTGGGAAAAAGACAGACTGTTCAATAAACAGTGCTGGGAACACTGGATATCTATATGCAGGAGAATGAGACTAGGCCCCTATTTCTAACCATTACAAAAATCAAACCAAAATAATTTAAAGACTTAAATCTAAGACCTCAAACTATGAAACTACTACAAGAAAGCTAGGGAAGATCCCCACAAGATTAGTCTTTGGAAAAATTGTTTGAGTAATACCCTACAAGCACAGATAACCGAAGCAAAAATGAACGAATGAGATTACGTAAAGTTAAAAAGCTTCTGCACAGCAAAGGATACAATCAATAAAGTAAAGAAACAATTTACAGACCGGGGGAAAATTTCTGCAAACTACCCATTTGACAAGGGATTAATAACAAGAATATATCTGGAGCTCAAACAACTGTATAGGAAAAAAATCTAATAATCTGATTTTTAAAATGGGCAACAGATTTGAATATACGTTTCTCAAAAGAAAACATACCAACGGTAAACAGGCACATGAAAAGGTGCTCTACATCAGATATGAATGGAGAATTGCAAATAAAAAATACAATGAGATATCTTCTCACCCCAGTTAAAATGGCATATATCCAGAAGACAGTCAAAATGATTTAAAGACTTAAATCTAAGGCCTTGAACTATGAAACTATTACAAGAAAGCAAATACTGGCAAGGTTGTGGAGAAAAGGGAATCCTCATATACTTTTGGTGGGAATGTAAATTAGGACAGCTACTATGGAGAAGAGTTTGGAGGTTCCTCAAAAAAACGAAAAACAGAGCTACCAAAAGATCCAGCAATCCCACTCCTAGGTATGTACTGAAAAGAAAGGAAGTCGGTATATTAAAGAGATAGCTGCACTCCTGTGTTTATTGCAGCACTATTCACAACAGCCAAGATATGGAAGCAACCTACGGTCAATCAACAGATGAATAGATAAAGAAATTGTGGTACATATGAACAATGTAGTACTCTTCAGACATAAGTAGAATGAGATTTTGTCATTGTCAACAACATGGTTAGGTGTGGATGCCATTATAATTAAACTAAGCCAGGCACAGAAAGGCAAATATTGCATGTTCTCACTTATTGGTGGAATCCAAACATCGAAACAATTGAACTCATGGACATTGAGAGTAGAAGGATGGTTAGCAGAGGCTTGGAAGGGTAGTAGGGTTTCAGGTAGAGGTGGGAATGGTGAGTGGGTACAAAAGCACATAGAAAAATTATAAGACCTACTATTTGATAGCACAACAGAGTAACTATAGTCAATAATAATTTAATTGTACATTTTAAAATAACTAAAAGCATATAATTGGATTGTTTATGACACAAATGATAAATTCTTGAGGATCTGGATACCCCATTTTCCATGTTGTCATTATTATGCATTTCATGCCTGTATCAAAACATCTCATGTACCCCATAAATATATACATCTACTATGTACCCACAGAAATTAAAAATTAAAAGAGAGTATCACAAGAGACAAACAAGATATTTAGAGAACAGACGTATAATCCCTAATATAAGAATGAACTCTAAGAAGAGAGAAAAAATTAAATAAACATATGAACATTAGGCACCAGTGTTCAAATAAGATAAGGAAGTTGCTGGAGGCAAATAAAAGCCTTAATTGGCAAAGTGAAGAACTTCACTGAGTTAAGAATTGATTAAAACACTCAAACAAATAGACTTTTGAATACTAGAATAATATGTCTCAATTTCAAGAATAAAGATGAAATCGTACAGCTCTTCAAACGGAGAAAAAAAAGAAATCAAACTAGCACCAGACTTGTCATCAGCAACACTGACAGAGGACAGAGTATGTCTAAGAAAACAATTGGAATAAGATGTATACACTGCTAAGAAAAAAACATTGTAACCAAAGAATCTCTTGTATTCAGCTGAGATTTCCACTCACCAGTTGGGGTTATATATAGATATTTATAGTATTTTAATCATTCAGAAATATTGGTAGATCACTTTAGTGATTCAGAGAATATATCACATAAACAAATTTTTCGAGAAAAATACATGAGAAATTACTCTAATCCAAACTGGCCTGTGGGCACAATTGGGCCAGCCATCTGCTTTTGTTAATAAACTTTTATTGGAACACAGCCACATCCATTTGTTTCCATATGGCTACTTTCACAATACAAGTGCATAGCTAAACATTTGCAACAGAGGCCACATGACCCACAAAATCTGAAATATTTAGTATCTGGCCCTATACAAAATGTTTTCTGACTCCTAGTCTAAACAAATGACAGACAAATTAAAAACAAGAATTGTCAGGGTAGAAGAAGATGAAGCAAAGATGAAATTGTGATTGTCAATTATATGAAAATAAGTATATTCCACCCACCAGAACCTTTTAGTTTATAGATAATCTAAAATTTACATATGTGTGTATATATACACATTTATACACACATTCATATATATACACACACAATGTACATACACATATACCTATACATGTGCTTATGCATTTGGTTCTAATTTCATTTCCAGTGTTTATCACTTTTCCCTCCTTTGCTGCAATTTCTATTTTAAGGGTCAATTCTTCCTTCAGTTATCTATACTGTCACATTTATCCCTGAGTGATAAGAAGGTAACACAACCACACTTTTCTGTCTGTATATGAACAGCTGTCCAGTGAGCAACCACTGACAAACATCACAGAAGTGACATAATTCACGACTGATTATTATGCACGACTTTGTATTTATGTAATGATTTGTGGACTGAAGGGTTATTAGTGAAGTTGTATTGTATGCAATTACTTTCAGTTAGTATATCATGGTGACTAATATTTAAACTATGTTGTTGGGGAACTAGAATTATTTAAATAAAACCATGATAACCAAAAATTGTGCATATCAGAAGTGTGAAAATTGTTAATTTGTGACTAAAATTATTAACCATGTAAGCAAAATCTAAATGTTGGAAGTAAGAATTGAAAGCATTTTGTAGATCTTAAAGATAGTATGTTCATAGGGTTCTGGCGGGTGGAAGAGAACCTTAATTCCATATAATTGAAAAAAATACGTGTTAGTTTACTCAGTTCAGGAAAGGAAAAATAACAATCACTGAGATGGAAAACCAAGGTTAAATTTTCAAACAATTTCAAACAATAAGATAGAAAGGGAAATAATTGGTCATTATTATTAGGTCAATTGGTGCATTTATTTTATAGCTATCTCTAGCTCACTTTCTTACCTTCTTCAGAGCCTTGTTCAAATGTCACCTTATCAATAAGGACTTCCCTGCAATTATATATAACTGAAACCCTAATGTCTTAGTTCAAGCTGTCATTACAAAATACTATACATTTCATGGTTTATAAATAGCTGAGATTTACTTCTCACAGTTCCGGAGACTGGGAGTTCAAGATCAGGATGCTAGCATGGGCAGGTTCTGATGAGGAGCCCCTTTTAAATTGCTGGCTGCCAACTTCTTATAACATCACGTGGCAGGAAAGTGAGCGATCTTTCTGGGGTTCCTTTTCATAAGGGCACTGATCTCAGTCATGAGAGCCCCACCCTCATGACCTAATGATATCCTAAAAAATCACTTCCTAATATCATCACCTCAGGGGTTAGGGTGGCAGCATGAATTTTTGTTGGGAAACAGATATTTAACACATAACACCTAAGCCTCAGTACATTCATCTATCAGTTTTGGAAAACTACCACAGAATACTGTCTTGGTGATTAAACGAGCTAATATATACAAAATCTCAGCATAGTATCAGGCATAAATTAAATTCCTAATAGAATCAGTTTCCCTCTAGGAATTTCTTTCTCATCCTTTTCTATGTGGCCATCATTTCAACACAGAGTTCACAGAATTCACAATATTTTTTTCTGTGAATGAGAAAAACACGTTAAGATGTCATTAATAAAATCTCTGCCAGGGCAATTTGCACTTTAGAATAGGAAGTCGGGGGAGAGAGCAATGCTTGGCCAAAATAACTGAATCTCTATTAGTGGAAGTTGATGTGTATTCATCTGTGAGTACGTGGAGACATCTTTGATTAAGTGTTCTCAACCCAGCCTCAAGCTTGCTATTCAAGCATCTACTCGTGATCCATGCTGCTTTTCTGTATGCCGTGTGCTGAGGTCCTATATATCAAAATGAGGTTTAGCCATATCAGAAGACAAGGAAATAAATATGTAATATCCTGTGTTGATTTCCACACAGCCAGAAGGAATTATGCATGAGTTCTGCATAGTAATGAAGTATTAGGAAGAGGGAGAACAGGCTGGGTGCGTAGGCTCAGTCCTGTAACCCCAGCAGTTTGGGAGGCTGAGGCAGGCCGATCACTTGAGGTCAGGAGTTCAGGCCCAGCCTGGCCAACATGGTAAAACAATGTCTCTACTAAAAACACAAAATTACCTGGGTGTGGTGGCAGGTGCCTGTAATCCCAGCTACTCAGGAGGCTGAGGCAGGAGAATCGCTTGAACCTGGGAGGAGAGGATGCAGTGAGCCGAGATCGTGCCACTGCACTCCAGTCTGGGTGACACAGGGAGACTCTGTCTCAAAAAAAAAAAGGGGGGGAACAAATAGGAGAAAAAAAAAAGACAAAGAAACACAAAGGCAAGGCAAGACACTGATAAATGTAGCTAATGAGAGAAATAAGTAGCAGTAAAGCCATTGGTCATAAATGTTACAAGGAAATGATTTGTTCATCACTTGAGTCATAACTTGTCATATATTTCTTTGAAGAAATATGTGTTTAGTGAAATTCTTTGTAAGCATGCCAACTTATGCAATTTCTGTAATTTATTATGTTCTTTTAGATTTAAATCCCATTATATTTTAAAAATCTACCCCAAGAGTAGGGAAAAACCTCTCAATCACACATGTGTATTTTTAAGGCCAAGGTCTCCAAATCCCCTTTTAATCCCAGGGCCTATATGGAGTGAATTGGGTTCTAATTTTTAATAGTTCTCATTGGAAAGTGGGGTTTCTAAGTCTGCCCTTTGTTCCCAATGTGGGTCTTTACTTTTAAGTGTCATGGGAATAGCAAAAGTCACATCACCATATGTATCTTGTTATATTTTATCTGATAACCTCACATGAATAGCAATATGTATAGATTCATGTAAATGCATAGAAATTGGGCTAGAAGACGGATTAAAACTCAAATGGTTATTTTACATTTCACTTTGAATGTTTTTGTACTGTTAAAGCTATCTATAATGAGAATAATTACATATACTATTATTCCAATTCTTTCAAAATATAATCAGAATCATTAAATGTTTCAGAACTTATAAGAATAGTTCATGAAAAAAGAGTAAGGAGGGACCTCAGCAACCAGATATCAAAACTGGTAGGTCAGTGTATTGACAAAGGAAGAAACAAATAATCTATCCATGTTGCAGAACTAAGACCCCAAATTCCATATATATTTAGAAATAAACAACTTAATAAGTCTGATTATACAAATATTTAGGGGTAAAGGAGAATATAATACATAGCATTCAAATAATTTGATATCCATTTAGGGGGAAAGAAAAACTTTGAAGAGTACTAAAAGGAAATATACACACACATGGAAACACCGTGCTGTAGCTTTGTCATTGAAAAGCACACAATCCTGTGGAGAATGTACTATTATATAGGACAATTTCACAAATAAGGAAATGGAGCAACAGAAAAGTTAAATAATTTGCTCAAGGCCATACAGACAGGCAATGGGATAAAAAAACTTTGAAACCAAGTCTAACTGAGTCTTCATCTCTGTATTACCTTTCCCCTCTAGAAGTATACAGTGTGGTATCTGCCTTCAAATGGCTAACAATCTAGTTTGAAGAACCCACAACGATGTGCTAAGTATGAGAGGAGAGACATACACCGAGTATGGAATGATTACTTTTATTTTAGCAAATCACAGGTGACCAGGCATTTATCAAGCAGACAAGCATTCTACAGCGCCAGAAAAAAAAAAAAAAAAAAACTAAAACATTTCCGCATTATGGTTTTCCATACAGACTGGAGCAAATAGGCAAATGTACCCCAAAATGTCTTAGATTTTGCCAAGCTTTTCTTGTTGATAATCAAATATTAGTTGAAATGAAGTTCAATGGGAAGAAAACCTGTGAAGTCAAATTTTATGGATTATTTCCTGAGTTCTTTACAAGGCTTTGACTTTGGGGTAGTATGGAAAAAGTTTTCTCTGTTACATTCTATATTCTCTCATGAATGATAGTAAGAGTAATAGAACCAGTTTTCTTGGTGTCTGCCTTATGTTCCATGCTATCTACTGGCTCAATATTCATGTTCAACGGGTGCATTAAAGTCTTTTCTAGCCTGCTAAGTTGGTGTATAGGATCCAGTAGCCACATCAGATACAAGCCCACCATTTTTCTGGTAGCCACACTCCTAATCCGAAAAAGATTCATTGATGAAGAACTTTAATATTTCCAAATCTTTTCTATTTCCTTATGAGGATTTGGGTTATAATTATTCTACTGTGTTTTTTTCCTACCTCAGTAAGATAATTTTTCCTCTGAAAACAAAGCACCCTCTAATTCTGGTTATTTGACCATTGATCTCTATTACATTTCTGTGGCTGAACCTAAAGTCTGGTTTTCTAAAAACTAAAATAAAGATCATGTAAGGAGGTGGTCTCTACAGGTTCAATTTAGAAAGCTGAAAAGAGAAAAAACAAATTTATACCAAGAGGAAAATGCCAATAAATATAAGACTAACTGAGAGGGGAACAATTAAGACCTTACTAGGCTGTGGTGTGGTTGATTGGGGGCCAAATTAATCTAATAGGGGAGAGGATTTTCTTTTATTATTACAAATATTTTATTTTGAATATTTGCAGCTATGTTTCTAAGTGATATAGAACTTATTTTTCTCTTTATTAAGATCTGTCTTTGATTTGTTTATCCAGTTTTCTAAAATTAAATAGGGTGTATTCCCGTTTTCTATAGTTTGAAATTGTGTAAGAATGGGGTTACTTTCTTTCTCTGATTATTTGGAAGAAAGCTGTTTTAGAATGTCTGTGTCTGCTGTTTCCTTTATGGGAAGATTCTTAATTATGGATTCTTTTTTTTAATTTCTCTTTTGTAAAATTGACATATAATTAACATATCATAAAATTCACCTATTTAAAATGTACAATTTGGTGGTTTTTCATGTACTCAAAAAGTTATGTAACCATCACCATTACCTAATTCCAGAATATTTTCACCACCAAAGGAAACTCTGTACATATTAGTAGTCACTTTCTATTCCGGCATTTACCCCACCACTGCTCAGTCCCTAGCAACCGCTAATCTGCTTTCTGACTCTGTGGATTTGCCTAGTGTTGACATTTGAAATAAATGGAATTGTGTGATATGTGGCCATTTGTGTTTGGTTTCTTTCACTTAGCATAACATTTTCAAAATTCACTCATGCTGTAAAATATACTAAGACTTTAGTCTTTTTGACAATTAAACGATATTCCATTGAATGCATACATGTGAGCTTTTAATACTTTATAGCGTATGGATAATGCTGCTGTGAATACTTTTGTACAAAGGTTTATATGGGCATATGCTTTTATTTCTCTTGGGTGTATGCCTAGGAGTGGAATTTCTAGATTATATGGTAGCTTTATGTTTAACTTTTTGAAGAATGGTCACACTGTTTTCTACAGCAGCTGTACCATTTTCCATTTCTACCTGCAATGTATGAGGCTTCTAGTTTTCTCACATGCAAACACTTCTGAAATTATGTTTTTGTTTGTTGTTTTGTTACAACCAGACATGTGGATATGAAGTGGTATCCTAATTGTTGATTTGCTTTTCATGCTCCCAATGACTAATGATGTTAACTATCTTTTCCTGTGCTTACTGTCCATTTGTATATCTACTTGGAGAAATGTCTATTCAAATATTCTGCCTATTTTTATTTGGGTAGTCCTTTTATTATTGATTTCTAAGTGCTTTACATTTTAGACAGTAATAACTTACCATAGATATGATTTGCAAAAATTTCCACCAATTATGTGAGTCATCTTTTCACTCTCTTGACAGTATTATTGGAAGCAAAATGTTTTAAAATTTGATGAAGTCCCATCCAATATGTCTGTAGAACATAATTAATTAATGGCCTTCATGCTTATGATCTTTGTGATATTCAGTCTGATTAGAATTTCTTTAAAGAAATAAAAAGGTGAGAAATATTTTGATATATCCCTAATCTGATCTAATAATTTTCTAAGAAGAACTGTACTCTCTGCTAAAAAAAAAAAAAAAAAGAAGAAGAAGAAGAAAAAGAAAAAAGGAAAAAAAAAGCTATTGACTAGAGAACTCTTAAGATACCCATAGACGTTTAAAGGGTAGAGAGATGATGCAAAACATTGTCATAAAGAATATTTAGAGCCACATGATGTGAGTGACATTGAACAAAACAGATGTAGCTAACATAATAACTAGTCAGTTCACAATTTGAATTTAAAAATGCATGTGAGTGGGTTTAATGTGCATGGGTTTCTAATGATTTTCTATAGATAAGATTATTTCCCCTGAAATACAGATAGCGTTACATTTTTCTTTTCAATCTGGATGCTTCTTTTGTTTGCCTAACTGTCCTGGCTAAATGCACTAGTAAAATGTTGAATAGAAATGGCAAAGGTGGGTACTTGATCTTAGGGTGAAATCTTTCAGTCTTTGAACATGAAGAATGAAGTGAGCTGTGCATTTTGCATAGACGCACTTTGTTCCAACTGACAAAGTATGTTTTTCCATTCATAATAAGTTAATTATTTCACTATATGATGCTGTTGAATTTAAAAAACGTTTCTGCAGTTAGGAGAACGTGATTTTTTCTATTAATATATTTTACTATATTGATTCATTTTTATGTGTTGAACCAGCATGCCTTTCTGTGATAAGTCCCATTTGCTCATAATAAATAATCTGTTTTATATGTTTGTTGGATTTCATTTGCCAATATTTTCTGACAAATTTTATGTCTATACAGATTAAGGATACTGGCAGAAACCACTGAGTTTCTTTTCTTATGATTTCTTTGGTTTTGGTATGAGGCTAATACTGATCTCATGGCTTCTTCTCCTATTTTTTGGAATAATTGGGAAGGATTAGTGTTAATTCTTAAAGACATTTAATAGAATTCACCAGTGAAACTATCTTTTTATAGTATTCAAAACCATAGCTCTTAAATATCTTCATTCCTTCCATCTTTGTGCTGTTATTGTCATATAACTGATCTTTTAAACTGTATAAACCTTAAAACAGATTTTTAAAATATATCTTTCCTAGATATGGGATTTTTGGTTGACATTTTCTGTTTGCTTTTATTCAAGCACTTTGAATTAGTTATCCCACTGCCTCCTTCTGCTCTTTCTCTCTGCTGAAGAATCAAGTGTTAAAATTATCAAGGTTTCTTTGTACATAAAGAATAATTTTTCTCCAGCTACTTCAAAGATTTTCTCCTCGTTGTTGGATACTGGCACTTTTAATATAATATGTCTGTGTGTGGATCTTTTTATATTCATTCTACTTGGAGTATATTGAGCTTGTTGAGTGTGTAGAATAATGTTTGTCATTCAATCTGGATTCAATCTGGTAAGATTTTGTCATTACTTTCTCAAATATTCTCTTTCTTTCTTCTCTATCATGTCTTTTTTGAATCTAATTTTAAATATGTTCGCATGTCTGATGGTATGCCAAAGCTTTCTGAGGCTCTATTTATTTATATTCTTTTTTCTTTCTATTACATCTAATATATATAATCGAGTAATCTCAATTAACTATCTTCAAGTTTGTTGATTCCTTCTTTTCAAATTCTTCTATGCTCACTAGGATTACTGTTAGAGAAGAAAATGAACATTCTGTAAACTCCCCCAAGTTTCATGACAGAAAGCTGAAGAATAAAATGACACGGTATGGATAAACTTCAATCTGAAAACTTCACATATCCCAATTTGACTCAGATAATTTTATTAATAGAATTGCATTTCCACAGTGTTTAACTCTTGATCTGTAGCTATTAGCTTATTTCAAAGACAATAGTATTTTTGAAAGCATTAACATGACAATGTGAATAAATTAGCCTAACACCTAATTTGTTCTGTACAGGTGGCTCTCATAATTAAGAACAAATTTCATGCCTTCCGCCCAACTATATAGCTGTCATTCTGAGCCCTGTAGTAACCATATTAGTAAAGATTCGTTCAATAAGATGGAAATATATATAACTCATAATGAAATAGTCATATAAAATTTAAAGCTGGAATATATATATAGTATATACATATAATTATATATATAGTATATACATATAATTATATACACATGTATGTATAGTAATCATATTGGTAAAGATTCCTACAATAAGATGGAAAAATATATAACTCATAAAAAAATCATACAAAATTTAAAGCTGGAATATATACATATCTATATTCACACATTTTTATTGATGTGCCTTGAATCAAAATCTACTAGGTTAATATAGAATGTTGAAATATCTGATCGAGCAAATGTAATAGGCATGTGCCATGTTTATTTGCTTCAAACATTAACTTGAAACTGTGTCCTTTTTTTCCTTCCCTACGAACGCTTCCACTTGGATAGGGAAGAACAAAGAATGTAGGTTTTACATTTCTAGATTGAGAGAATATATCTGATTATGAGAATTAGAAACAGAGATAGATATATTACTAATTTATCTCATGGCTGTAATGTGTGAAAGAGTAGCCCTAAGAAACTATCTATTACGTTAAGGTATGGGGAAGTCAAGAGAAAGCTGAGGAAGTTATACACTTAATTTTCAGGGAAAAATCCTGCTTCCTCTCCAGTTCCTTAGAGAGCTCATTTTGAAATAATAAGCAGGCAGTAGTCTTTAGCTGGGAGTATCAGCCCTCAAAACATCATAGGGATGTGAATAGGCCACTTGTTCGGCATTGAGAAGTAGAAAACGGCTGTGTCTTTAAAAGATCATCCATTAAAGGACATCCTCCAAGAGTTCTGTTTACTATCCACATATTACCCAGTGCCACTTAAAATATCCAGCCTACAATGCTTTTGTGAAGAGAAATGACTGTAAGTTCATCATGACTGTGTAACAGAAACCTCTAGGTCCCAGCATGAATGTTCAATTTCTCTTCCTATCAGGTAAGATGAAGTATACCTGAAAGCGCCAAGACTAAATTTGCTGTTGTTGGTGAAATTGCAGGCAGATAAAGAAATTTAAAGCTAGTTTTATAAATAAAGAGATTCCATATATTAACTCCCAAGTTTTTTGGGCTGTTGCAACTGTGAATCATCATATAGGTTACAGGTACACATACATATTTCAATATTTCTTCCAAAATTATTTAGTCGATTTTTTTTTCTTTTTACTTCTACCACATGAGTTTCTAGGCATGTATATTTCTATGCAATTACTTTATTCATTTACAGAGAAATTTGTGGCAGAAAATGTTGTATACTTGAGGAGAGACACTTTAGTATTATGGAAAGAGTATGCTAGCAGATAAGACTGTCTTGGGATTATGTCTAACCTTGTAATTTATTTGCTTGTAACTTGAGCAGGTATCCAATTCTGATTACCTCTCTTTTCCTTTTCTCTCTTTTCTTTTTTCTTTCTTAACTGTTGAAAAGAATAATAGCAACTTACTGCAAACAACCTCTGTGCCAACCATATATAAGACTGTCTAACTTGTGTCAATTTACTTAATCCCCACAGAAAATCTATAAAATTGGTGTTACTCAATTTTAAGATGAGAAAATAGGCTCACAAAGTGAAGTAAATTGCCTAGAGTAAATGATTGCATTACATCTTAAGATTAGGTTTGCCTTATCCTGAAGTCCTTACTCTGAAGTACTTGACCTTTCTAAACATCAGTTAACTCATTGATAAAAAGTGTGTAGTTGCACTCCTCACAAGGCTTTTACACATATTAAATAAAAAAATGTATGAAAATATCTAGCACATAGAGAGTGTCAATAAATGTGTATTTCTTTTTACTGAGTCTTAATCTATTTGAGCTGCTATAACAGAATACCACCGATTTGGTGGCTTATAAACAGCACATTTATTTCTCACAAATCTACAGGCTGGGAAATTCACAATTAAAGTGCCTGATGGTTGGGCGCCTGGTGAGAGTGTACTTGCTGATTCATAGATAGCCTCTTCTTGCTGTGTCCTCACATAGTGAAAGGGGAGAGGGAGCTCTCTGAGGTCTCCTTTATGAAGGCACTAATCCCATTCATGAAGACTCCTCCCTCATGACCTAATCATCTCCAAAAGGCTCCAACTCAAAGGTGAGGAATTTAACATGAGAATTTGGGAGAATCACAAACATTCAGATCGTAGTACTATCCTCTTCCTATAGGAAATCAGTTAAATGAACATTTTGATTTGAGGGTTTTTTTTTTTATAATTTATACAGGCAAACAAAAATGGAATTTTGAAAATCACAACAAAGTTAGCCAGGCATGGTGGCACATGCCTGTAATCCCAGCTACTCGGGAGGCTGAGGCAGCAGAAAGGCTTGAACCCAGGAGGCGGAGGTTGTGGTGAGCCGAGATGGCTCATCGAGTGCCATTGCACTCCAGCCCGGGCAACAAGAGCAAAACTCCGTCTCAAAAAAAAAAAAAAAGAAAAGAAAATTGCAGGGGGTGATACAGCTCATAACAAGCATAAGAGCACTTTACTTCCCTAGAAACCCCTTACCTAACAAGTTCAACGCTCTGGAACACAGGAAAGAGCCAAAAGTTAGTAAATAAGCCTTATAATAGTTACAGAATAATATTAAAACGTGCAGACATTTTTATATGGTCTTCTTCTACATGACATTAGTCAGTATCATTTTATTATATTTCTATTGTTTTACTTCTTTTTTAATTTTTTTGTTAAGTTTCAGGGTTTGAGTGCAGGTTTGTTTTATAGGGGAAAGCCATGTCGTGGGGCTTTGTTGTATAGATTATTTAATCACCGAGTATAAAGCCTAGTAGCCATTAGTTATTTTTCCTGATCACCTCCCTCCTCCCACTCCCATCCTCTGTTAGGCCCCAGTGTCAGTTATTACCTCTATGTGTCCATGTGTTCTCATTATTTAGCTCCAACTTATAAGTGAGAACATGTGGTACTTGGTTTTCTGTTCCCGTGTTAGTTTGCTAGGGATAATGGCCTGCAGCTCAATCCATGTTCCTGCAAAGGACATGATCTCATTCTTCTTTTCTGGCTACATAGTATTCCATGGTGTATATGTATCACATTTTCTTTATTCAATCTCCCATTGATGGGCATTTAGGTTCTTTTTATATCTTTACCATTGCAAATAGTGCTGCAATGAACATATGCATGCATATGTCTGTATAATTGAACAATTTATATTCCTTTGGCTAAATACCCAGTAATGGGATTCCTGGGTCAAAAAGTAGTTCTGTTTTTAGGTTTTGAGGAATTGCCACACTACTTTTCACAATGGTTGTACTAATTTACACTGCTAACAACAGTGTTTAAGTGGTCCCTTTTCTCCACAACCATGCTAGCACCTGTCATTGTTTGACTTTTTAGTAATAGTGATTCTGACTGGCTCGAGATGGTATCTCATTGTGGTTTTTCTTTGCATTTCTTTGATGATCGGTGATATTGAGCTTTTTTTTAACATGTTCATTGGCCACATATATGTCTTGTTTTGAAAAATATTTGTTTATATCCACTGTCCACTTTTTAAGAGGGTTGTATCAGTTGCTTTTTACACTGCTATAAACAATGACCAGAGACTGGGTAATTTATGAAGAAAAAAGTTTTAATTCCCACACAGTTCCAGAGGGCTCGGTGGGGCCTCAGGAAACTTACAATCGGGTGGAAGGCAAAGGGGAAGCAAGGCACATCTAACACGGTGTCAGGAGAGAGAGAGCACTAAGGGGGAAGCGCCACTTTTAAACCATCAGATCTTGTGAGAGCTCACTTACTATCATGAAAACAGCATGGCAGAAACTAACCTCATTATCCAATCACATCCCACCAGGTCCCTCCCTTGACATGGGATTATAATTTGAGATGAGATTTGGGTGGGGACACAGAGCCAAATCGTATCAGGGGTTGTTTGTCCTTTCTCTTATAAATTTGTTTAAGTTCCTTACAGATGCTGAATATTAGACCTTTGTCAGATGCATAGCTTGAA
Organism: Colobus angolensis palliatus; assembly: GCF_000951035.1. Lineage (NCBI taxonomy): Eukaryota > Metazoa > Chordata > Mammalia > Primates > Cercopithecidae > Colobus > Colobus angolensis. The sequence goes on along the minus strand of NW_012116010.1, from coordinate 466,283 downwards.
AAAAAACTTTCCCATTCTATGGGATGTCTGTTTATTCTTTTGATAGTTTCTTTTGTTGTGCAGAAGCTCTTTAGTTTAATTAAATCCCATTTGTTAATTTTTGCTTTTGTTGGATTGTTTTTGTTATCTTTGTCATGAAATCTTTGCCTATGTTCAGAATGGTATTACTTAAGTTGTCTTCGGGGTTTTTATAGTTTTGTGTTCTACGTTTAAGTCTTTGATCCAATGTGGGTTGATTTTTGTATATAGTGTAAGGAAGTGGTCCAGTTTCAATCTTCTGCATATGGCTAACCAGTTATCCCAGCACCATTTATTTAATAGAGTGTAATTTCCCCACTGCTTGTTTTTGTCAGCTTTGTAGAAGATCAGATGGTTGTAGGTATGCAGCCTTATATTTGGGCTCTTTGTTCGGTTTCATTGTTCTTTGTGTCTGTTTTTGTAGCGGTGTCATGCTCTTTTGGTTACTGTAGTCCAGGAATATAGTGTGAAGTCAGGTAGTGCGCTGTCTCCAGTTTTATTCTTTTTGCTTAGAAAGTGCCTTCACTATTTGAACTCTTTTTTGGTTTCATATGAATTTAATTTTTTCTAGTATTGTGGAGAATCTCAATGGTAGTTTAATAAAAATAGCATTGAATCTGTAAATTACTTTGTAAACTATGGACATTATTACAATATTGATTCCTCCTATCCATGAGCATAGAATGTTTTTTCATGTGTTTGTGGCATCTATGATTTCTTTGAGCAATGGTTTGTAGTTCTGATTGTAGCGATGTTTCACCTTCCTGATTAGCTGTACTCCTAGGTATTTTATTGTTTTTATGGCAGTTGTGAATGGAATTGTGTTCCTGATTTGGATCTCAGCTTGACTGTTATTGGTGTATAAGAGTGCTAGTCATTTTTATAGGTTGATTTTCTCTCCTGAGACTTCGCTGAAGTTATCAGCAGAAGGAACTTTTGGGCCAAGACTATGGGATTTTCAATATATAGAATAATGTTGTCTGAAAAGAGATATAGTTTGACTTAGTAGCTTCCTATTCAGATGCCTTTAATTTTTTTTCTTTTACCTGATTACTCTGTGCAGGACTTCCAATACTATGTTGAATAGGAGTGGTGATCTTCATTTTTATCCATATTCTGATTTCTATTTCTGTCATTTCAGTCATCTCAGCCTGGTTCAGAACCTTTTTAGAGAAGTGGTGCTATCATTGGGAGGAAAGAAATAATGCTGGCTTTTTGAGTTTTCAGAGTTCTTATGCTAGTTCTCTCTCATCTCTGTAGGTTGATGTTCCTTAAATCCATGAAGTTGCTGTCCTTTGAATATTTTATGTCCATTTTATGACCTTGAGAATTTTGTTGTGATATAAGGTGTATTCAGTTGACTGGCTTCATTTCTGGAAGATTTTAGGTGGCTAAGACTCAAGACATAACCCTGTACTACATGCTCTGACTCTAGGAAACGTGTATTGGCCTCCAACTTTTTTCTCTGGCTCCTTGAGTTTAGAAACCCACTGTGATGGGGAGGCTGAAGAGCCATCAGACTTCTGGTCAAGCACTCCGATGGGTTGTGCTGGGCAAGGAATTTTGTAGGATGGTGGTAGTAGGATTGGTCCTTGTTCACACATGCCAGGAGTAGTGGCAGCATCACTGTGGCAGAGTGCACACTCATTGGCTGCAGCAGGGTGCTGGCAGATGCTGGAGTTCCTGTCTCTGCGCAGCTGTTCACAGCAGCAATGGAGACAGCACAAATTCAACATGGTCAAACTCCATGTTTTGAAAGAACAATTTATAATAAGACTACTCAGTTTTTTAATAAGTTACTAATATGGTTTGGTTGTACCCCTGCCCAACCACACCTTAAATTGCAATAATTCTGACATGGCAAGGGGAGGGGTGCAGGTGGAGATAATTGAATCATGGGGGCAGTTTCCCCCATACTGTATTCATGGTAGTAAATAAGTCTCACAAGATCTGATGGTTTTATAAATGGTAGTTCCCCCGCACAAACTCTCTTGCCTGCCTCCATGTAAGAAATGACTTTGCTCCTTATGTGCCATCCACCATGATTGTGAGGCCTCCCCAATCATGTGGAACAGTGGGTCAATTAAAGCTCTTTCCCTTATAAATTATCCAGTCTTGGCTGCATCTTTATTAGCAGTGTGAAAACAGACTAATACAGTAAATTGGTATGGGTAAAGTGCGATGTTGCTGTAAAGATACCCCAAAATGTGGAAGTGACTTTGGAACTGGGTAACAGACAGAGATTGAAACAGTTTGGAGGGCTCAGAAGAAGGCAGGAAAATGTGGGAAAGTTTGGAACTACCTACAGACTTGTGGAATGGCTTTGGCCAAAATGATGATAGTGATATGGACAATAAAGTCCAGGCCGAGGTGGTCTCGGATGGAAATGAAGAACTTTCTGGAAACTGGAGCAAATATGACTCTTGCTATGTTTTAGCAAAGAGACTGGCGGCATTTTGCCCCTGCTCCAGATATTTATGGAAATTTGAACTTGAACGAAATAATTTAGGATATCTGGCAGAAGAAATTTCCAAGCAGAAAAGCATTGAAGAGATGACTTGGGTACTGTTAAAAGCATTCAGTTTTATGTATTCACAAAGATGTGGTTTGGAATTGGAACTTATGTTTAAAAGGGAAGCAGAGCATAAAAAGTTTAGAAAATTGGCAACCTGACAATGCAGTAGAAAAGAAAAACCCATTATCTGAAGACAAATTCAAGAGAGCTACAGAAATTTGCATAAGTAACTAGGAGCCAAACGTTAATTGCCAAGACAATGGAGAAAATATCTCCATGGCACTCAGAGGTCTTCAAGGCCATCTCTCTAATCACAAGCTAGGAGGTATAGAAGGAAAAAATGGTTTCGTGGGCTGAGCCCATGGCCTTGCTGCTTTGTGCAGTCTCAGGACTTGGCACCCTGTGTCCCAGTCATAGCTAAAAGGGGCCAATGTAGAGCTCAGGCTGTTGCTCAGAGGGTGCAAGGCCCAAGTTTTGGCAGCTTACACTTGGTATTGGGCCTGTGGGCACACAGAAGTCAAGAATTGAGGTTTGGGAAGCTCTGCCTAGATTTCAGAGGACATATGGAAACGCCTATATATCTAGGCAGAATTCTGCTGCAAAGGCAGAGCCCTCATTTTAACATCTCTGTTAGGACAGTGCAGAAGGGAAATGTGGCAGGCAAGCCTCCACCCAGAGTCCCCACTGGAGCACTGCCTATTGGAGCTATGAGAAGAGGGTCACTGTCCTCGAGACACCAGAATGGTAGATCCACCAAGAGCTTGTACTGTGCACCTGGAAAAGCCACAAAGACTCAATGTCAGCCAGTGAAAGCAGCCAGGAGGGGGGCTGTACCCTGCAAAGCCAAAGGGGCATAACTTCCCAACACTATGGGAACTCACCTCTTGCATCAGCATGACCCAGATGTGAGAATTGGAGTCAAAGCAGATCATTTTGGAGCTTTAGGATTTGACTGTCCTGCTAGATTTTGGACTTGCATTGGGCCTGTAGTTCCTTAGTTTTGGACAATTTCTCCCATTTGAAACAGGTGCATTCACCAAATGCGTATACCCCCATTGTATCTAGGTGGTAACTAACTTGTTTTTGATTTACATAGGCAGAAGGGACATGCCTTGTCTCAGATGAGACTTTGGACTGTGGACTTTTGAGTTAATCCTGAAAGAGGTTAAGACCTTGGAGGACTGTTGGGAAGGCATGATTGGTTTTGAAATGTGAGGTCATGAGATTTGGGAGGGGTCAGGAGCAGAATAATATGGTTTGACTGTGTCCCTACCCAAATCTCACCTTGAATTGTAATAATCTCCATGTATCAATGGTGGGCTAGGTGGAGATAACTGAATCATGTGGGTGGTTTCCCCCATACTGTTCTCATGGTAGTGAATAAGTCTCACAAGGTCTGATAGTTTTATAAATGGGAGTTCCCCTGCACAAGCTTTCTTGCCTGCTGCCACATAAGATGTGACTTTGCTCCTCATTCACCTTCGCCATGATTGTGAGGCCTCCCTAGCCATGTGGAACTGCAAGTCAATTAAACCTCTTTCCTTTATCAATTACTCAAGCTCAGACATGTCTTTTTTAGCAGAATGAGAACAGACTAATACAGTTACAAAATCTGAGATAAGGGTTATCCATAAGATTAGTAGCAGACCCATCAATGACTTCGAGAGTTCTTATGTTTTGACTCATCTATTTAATAAGGCAAGAATAAATATTATAAAATTTATTTCTTGAAATTCTGTGAAGTAGTTAAAACAAATTATTGACACTTAATAGCGCAAGTTTAACTTATCTGTAAAATTTAACTAATCACAAATACATATTTTCCAGGCATGTGATTCAGGGAATATTTTCAAGCTTCACTATGGAAAATCACTATGCTATTAATCTAACATTGTATTAAATCAACAATTTCTAGGGCTATATTTGACAGATCATTGGCATTGGCCAGGCAGGTATGACATTAGATAAGTAAAGGAGATTTGAAACAGATTTTGAAAAGTGAATCTCAGACTGTCCTTTCCCTATAGCGTTGACTTTTACAGAGAGTTAGCTGGAAAATAAATGAGCTAATATCTGTCTTCAAACTACAGTCTGATATCAAGTCACTGTCTTCAACATTGCTCCTGCCTGTGTGATCAATGCCATTGTCTTAAATAAGTTCCTGACTTACCCCATCCAGAACTTGGCTAGATTACAAGGAGGGTTGGGCAATTCCATTTAGTTCCATCTGAATGGAGTCTTACAGCAGTGTAAGTTAGCCAGTTATAAACTTCTCTCAGGTTGGCTCTATTGTCAACCCAGTGCTCCAGAGGACAACAGACAAAAACATTAGATGTACCTACATACAGAGTTCTGCCCAATTAACTGGGGACTACAGGACTGGCAGAAATGCTTGTCTCAGTTTATCTATAGGATACCATTATTATCCCTTCAATCTTAATAACTAAAGCATTATAACCTTATTTAAAAACATTTTGTCATTGTTACTCAGAGTTTTTCGTTTACCTAGAATAGAATGTTTTGTAAATTTAAGGTTATATTTAAAATATCAACATGAAGGAAACTTTCATTTATAGCTTGCCTATAACAAACGCACACACTGTCAATTTAGAAATGTTATACTAACAGATATATCAACATATACAGCAATGAAAGAAAACCAAGAATTGAATACTTATCAGTGTTAAACAGACATAAAGAGGTTAGAAATATTCAAAAGTCTCATTTGTTAAAGATGAATATGCCTAAAAGATTCATGTCAAAAAACCTGAACTTATCCCGGCAGACTACTTTTCTATGTAGCTGCACTGACAGTCTTCAAAGAACTAAATGGATCAAACAGAATATGACTAAAAGGAAATGAAATTCATTATTTTGTTCAAAGGAAATGCAGAGTAAACATTACTAAAGGCAAATGTAAGTGTGTCTATCTGAAAAGAAAGTATCATCTAATTATGCTAGTCAAGATATGAGGGAGGGGAAAACAGTGATACAATCCACTGCTGATTTTCAGCCACATTCAGTCCGGAAAATACAGAGAAACAGTACAGGTGTTTACCAGATTCTTCAGTAATGTGGCCAGCAGCACCATTTTTATCCCCATACACAAATAAATTCATATACTTCCAGCAAAGTGCACTGAATCAAATAATCAGGTGCTACAGTGGGTGTTACGGAAAGGTAAATGTTCCACTTCGGGCAGCAAAATTTCCTTAGAAGAACCTTTTTAAAAACTGCAAGCCAATCTGTAAATTATTTATGAAAATATACAGTTTTTTACTGGACCAGCTATTTTATATCTTGGTTCCTGAGCTTCAGCCTTTCAGTTTGTAAAATACAGTATACATTCAGGCCACTTGAATTAATATGTCAATATTACTTCCCCTCTGAATACCATGCAGATTGAATATGTTGTAGTATGAGCTACCAAGAACAAAGTACTTCTCATTGGGCTTAGAACAGATTCTAAATTAAGATGGGGTAGAATAAGACTTAGGCAAAATGTATATACCTACTTTAATGGCAGTAAAAGTTTTGAGCTTTAGTTACAAATAAGAACAGGGATAAACTATACCTCTGAAGGAGCATAAAACAGATAAAACTATTGATTACTTAAGCAGCCAGAAGCCACCATGAAATTTCTATAAGTGCTTTTAATCATGACTGTAGTGTAAGAGAGAAAAGAACATAAACATTTGTTTGGACCCTGCTGTATATGTTTCAAATACCAAAGTTTCAATGAATGCTTGTCACTATCTCATTATTCCTCTGACTATTTCATTCAGTTCTTACAATCACCCTGTAAACAGGTCAGTAGGTATATTTATCAAAATTATTTTGCCATTATCTACAACAATATGTATACAAAGTTGTATGTACAAGGATTCATTCACACATTTATTCTGTCATTTACAAAATGATGCCACAAAATGGCATATGATCTATGCTACAATTTGAGTGATACAGATGATAGATAGATTTCATACACATATAAAATTTCTATAAAGATTTTACATATGCACACACACACACACACACACACCCCGTAAGATGTCTTGTGATGTCTACTTTTCATTCTCCTAACCACCACCACAGAGGCAAACAGGAAACTACTATTCTTATTTCTATTCCTCCAATCCCTAGATTAGTTTTGCCTATAATAACTGCTCATTTAGTAAACTTACCTGATTAAGTATGGTGAAAATTCAATGTAGTAGACTCCATTTATGTTCACCAATATCCAGTGTCTCCCTGTCTGGAAAGATTGTACTTTCCTACCCTGTTGAACTCAGAAGTAGTCATATCAGTTGATGTGGCCAATGGAATGTGAGTAGAAGCAATGTTTACTACTTTAATGTAGAAACTTTAAAAATAGTATTAGCTGTGCTATGATAAAGCAAAGTTTGTGTTTTCTTCTGTCACTGATAACAGCAATGCTCAAAATGATGATCGTGCCATTAGCCTGTCCTCTGATTAATAATGACATTGATACAACACAGAGGATCAGAATGCTATATCTAACCCATAAATAATTATGTATTTATTAAGCAATATGATTAATATCTGCCACTACCACTAGTCTGTAGAATCTATGATGGCAACAAGCCTGTCTTCTTTTCCTCATTATCTTTTCCCAGTGCTAGTGTATTGGCTGGCAAATTTCAGGTATTCAATAAATACTTACCAAAATAATACTAGTGCTAGGTTCTCAAAGATGTATAGGACACAGTCCCTGACCTCAAGAAGCTCATAGTCTTAGAGGTCAAGTTTTACTGAATCCACAATTAGTAGTAAGAAGAGTAAGGTATAAAAGTGACATTAGAATTTGTCAATAAGTTAGACCTTCATGACCTTAAAAAAGAACTGTAATATGACAGATGGATAATTAGATGCCTGAACTGTTAGGCTGAGAGGATGCTACTAGATTGAAATTAAGTCTATGTCTTCACTTGCACAAAGTCAAAAAAGTTTTGATTGGTGATTATAACACCACAACAGTTCAAAGCGGCTGCAGCATTAAGAACAGATAACCACAAGTTTGAAAGATCAGAAGTAACTAGTTTTTGCTCCTGCATTTGTTTTCTTAAGCCTAATCTGTCACGATACTGGCACAGTGTTCTCACAAATATAATTGTGAGAACTGTCAAAAAAAAGAACAAGTAGAAATTAAAACGTTGCCCTGACTCTCCTAATACACTTCATAGTCAGCATAGACTGTTTGTCTATGAATAGTTGATTTCTCCATAAACACAAGAACACAGTGTATATGAAGCTTTATTTCATCATGTCACCTTGTACAAAATCCTGTCTCTGTAATTGCATTTTACATTTTTTTCTGGCACTGGCTCATTTTCTATTTTTTACTATTTTTTCAACCTTTCTGGATGTATCTGTCATAATATACTAGGTTATGCTTTAGTAGCAAACATTCCTACCCCAAAATCTAAATGGCTTACATCAGAAAATGTTTGTTCATCACTCACACAATGTATCTCTAGAGGGTTAAATATAGCATTCTGATCCTCTATGTTGTATCAATGTCATTATTAATCAGAGGACAGGCTAATGGCACGATCATCATTTTGACCATTGCTGTTATCAATGACAGAAGAAAACACAAACTTTGCTTTATCATAGCACAGCTAATACTATTTTTAAAGCTTCTACATTAAAGTGGTAAACATTGCTTCTACTCACATTCCATTGGCCACATCAACTGATATGACTACTTCTGAGTTCAACAGGGTAGGAATGTATAATCTTTCCAGACAGGGAGACACTGGATATTGGTGAACATAAATAGAGTCTACTACATTGAATTTTCACCATACTTAATCAGGTACATTTAGTAAATGGGCACTCCCCATGGGCCTGTGGTGGCAGTGGCCACAGATGAGGCTCCTAAGCCTTTGGAACAGGGAGGGAAGAGGAGGAAAAACTGCATCTTGTGGTTTGAGTTCCAGCTCAGTTGCAGTACCATACAACACCAAGTAGACTTCTAAGGTTTTTGACATGAGTCCCTGGTTCCTGGACAGTACCTCTGGAACTACCCTGTGCCTGGGGAAACTCACCACCCTGAAGGGAAGGACATAAGCCTGTCTGACTGTGTCACCTGCTGAACTTAGAGCCTCAGGGCTGTGGGCAAACGTACACAATAGCCAAGTAATAGTTCAAGCAAACAGGCAAGACCCAGTGTTGCGCTCACTTGAGGTCTGACTCAGAACAGCCATAGTTGGGCTGGTCACATAGGTGGTTATGTCACGTCACCCTAAATTCAGGAGGCTCAAAAACAGACAGAGAGAGAGACTCTGTTTGGGAGAAAGTAAAAGAAAAAAAAAAGAGTCCTTGCTTGGTAGTCCAGAGAATTCTCCCAGATCTTGTCCAAGATTATCAAGGTGGTATCTTCAAATGTCTGCAAGAACCACAGCATTACTGGGCTTGAGGTGCCACCTAAAGGAGATACAGCTTTGATCACAACATTCAAGTACTTTTTAATATCTGGAAAGCCTTCCAAAGAAGGAGAAGTACAAACAAGCCCAGACTGTGAAAAATGCAATGAATACCTAAATCTTCACTTCCCAGACACAGACAAACCCCTAAAGGTATCAAAACACCAGTAAAACATGACCTCATCAAATGAACTAAACAAGGCACCAGGGACCATTCCTGGAGAAACAGAGATATGTGACCTTTCCAATGAAGAATTCAAAATAGATATCTTGAGGAAACTCAAATAAACTCAATATAATACAGAAAAAGAATTCAGAATTCTATCAGATAAATTTAACAAATAGGTTGAAATAATTTTAAAAAATCAAGCAGAAATTCCAAAGATGAACATGCAATTGACATTCTGAAAAATGCATCAGAGCCTTTTATTAGCAGCATTGATCAAGCAGAGTTAGTCATCTTAAAGACAGACTATTTCAAAATATAGTCAGAAAAGATAAAAGAATAAAGAATATAAAGCAATAAAGCATGCCTACAGGACCCAAGAAAATAGCTTCAAAATGGCAAATCTAAGAGTTATTGGCCTTAAAGAGGAGGTGGAGAAAGAGATAATGGTAGAAAGCTTATTCAAAAAGATAATAACAGAGAACTTCCCAATCTAAAGGAGACATCAGTATCCTGTACAAGTACATTATAGAACACCAAGCAGATTTAATCCAAAGAAGAGTATATCAAAGCATTTATAAATAAAATTCCCAGAGATGAAGGATAAAGAAGGAATTTTAAAAGTAAAGTAGCAAGATAAAAAAAACAAATAACATAAAATGGAGCTCAACTATGTTTGGCAACAATAATATATCTAGTAAAAAGATTTCTTAAACATAAAGCTGAAATAAAAACTTTTCCAGAAAAACAAAGGCTGAGGGATTTCATTATCACCAGTCCTATTCTACAAGAAACACTAGAGGAAGTATTTCAATCAGTAAGAAAAGGACATTAATGATCAATAAGAAATCATCTGAAGGTACAAAACTCACTGGTAATAATAACTACACAGAAAAACACAGAATATTATAATATGGTAACTGTGGTGTATAAACTATTCTTGAGTAGAAAGACTAAATGATGAACCAACAAAAAATAACAAATACAACAACTTTCAAGACATAAACAGCAAAATATTATATACAGTAAAAAAGCCAGGAGATGAAGTTAAGACTTCGTTTTTGCTTAGTTTTTTAGTTTGATTAGGTTTTTTTTTTTTATTCTGACTTGCATGCTTGTTTGTTCATGCAAACAGTGTTAATTTGCAATCATATTGAAATAATGAGTTAGAAGATAGTGTTTGCAGCGTCATGGTAACCTGAAACCAAAAAACATACAATGGCTACACAAAAAATAAAAGCTAGAAACTAAATAATATCACCAGAAAAAAAATTAATAACTTGAACAGACCAATAACAAGTAGTAAGATCAAAGTCATAACAAAAAAGTTCCCAGTAAAGAAAAGCATGGCATCCGATGACCTCACTGCTGAATTCTACCAAACATTTAAAGAAGAACTAACACCAACCCTAGTTAAATTATTCCAAAAAATAAAAGAGGTGAGAATATTTCCAAGCTTATGTATAAGGAGAGTATTACCCTGATATAAACACCAGACAAAGGCACATCAAAAAAAAAAAATACAAAAGACCAATATCTCTGATGAATATTGATGCAAAAATCCTCAAGAATATACTAACAAACTAAATTCAACAATGCATTAAAATGTTATTTAACATGACAAAGTGAGATTTATCCGTGTGATGCAAGGATTGTTCAATATATGCAAATCAATCAATTTGATACATCATCTCAACACAATGAAGGACAAAAAATGTATGATCATTTCAAATGGTTTGACATTTACTGATGATGAAACTCTTCAAAATCTGGGTAGAGAAGAAACATAACTCAACCTAACAAAGGCCATGTATAACAAAATGTTGTACATTTTTGCCTCTGTTAGTGTCATAATGAATTGGGAAAAACAAAGTCTTTCCTCTAAAATCTGAAACACAACAAGTATATCTACTTTCACCACTGTTGCTGAACATAGTCCTGGAAAGTCCTAGCTAGAGCAATCAGACAAGAGAAAGAAATAAAGGGCATACAAATTGCAATCAAAGAAGTCAAATTATCCTTATTTGTGGCTGATATGATCTTATATTTGGAAAAATCTAAAGAGTCCACCAGAAAACTACTAGAACTAACAAACAAATCCAGGAAATTTGCAGGGCACAAAATAATTATATAGAAACCTGTAGCATTCTTATAAGCCATCGGTGAACAATCTGAAAAAGAAATAAAAAATGTAATGCCATCTACAATAGCTACAAATAAGCAGGAATTGACTTAAGCAAAGATGTAGAAGATCTCCATAATGAAAACTTTAAAATATTGATGAAAAAAATTGAAGAGGTCACAACAAATTAAAAATACATTCTATGTTCATGGATTGGAAGAATCAGTATTGTTAAAATGTCCATACTACCTAAAGCAGTCTATAGATTCAATGTAATCCCTATCAAAATACAAACAACATTCTTCACAGAAATAGAAAAATGTCATCCTAAAGTTAATATGGAATCACAAGAAAATCCAAAATAGGCATAGCTATCCTAAGCAAAAAGAACAAAACTGGAGAAATCACATTACCTGATTTCAAATGATACTACAGAGCTATAGTAACCAAAACAGCACGGTACTGACATAAAAACAGACACATATGCCAATGGAATGAGATAGCCAGCTCAGAAAGAAACCCACACAGCCATAAATGAACTCATTTTTGACAGAGATGCCAAGAACACACAAGGAAGAAAGCACAGCCTCTTCAATAAATCATCCTGGGAAAATTCTATATTCATACAAAGAACAATGAAACTAGACCTCTATCTCTTTCCATTTACAGAAATCAAATCAAAATGGATTGAAGGCTGAAATCTAAGATCTCAATCTATGAAACTACTACAAGACAACATTGACGAAACTCTCCAGGACATTGATCTGGACAAAAATATCTTGAGTAATACTACACAAGCATAGGCTGCCAAAGCAAAATGAACAAATTAGTTCAGATCAAGTTATAAAGCTCTGCACAGCAAAAAAAAAAAAATCAAAATCAAAAAAGTGAAGAGATATTCCACAGAATAGAAGAAAATATTAGGAAACTACCCACTTGATAAAGGATTAATAACCAGAACATATCAGGAGCTCAAACAACTCTATAGAAAAAAATCAAATACTTCGATCAAAAAAATGAGCAAAATTTTTGAATAGACATTTCTGTAAAGAAGACATACAAATGGCAAAGATCCACATGAAAGAGTCCTCAACATCACTGATCATCAGAGAAATGCAAATCAAAACTACACTGAGATATTATTTCACCTCAATTAAAATGTCTTATATCCAGAAGACAGGAAATAACAAATGCTGACAAGGATGTTGTGAAAAGGAACTCTTGTACACTATTGGTGGGAATGTAAATTAGTACAACCTTTAAGGTAAACAGTTTGGAGGTTCCTCAAAAAACTAATAATAGAACTACCACACAATCCAACAATCTCACTGCTATGTACATACACTAAAGAAAGGACATCAATATATCAAAGAGATATCTGCACTTCCATGGTTGTTGCAGCACTGTTCACGATAGCCAAGATTTGAAAGCAACCTAAGTGTCTATCAACAGATGAATGAATAGAGAAAATGTGGGATATATACACAATGGAGTACTATTCAGCTACAGAAAGAATGAGATTCTGTCACTTGCAAAAACATGGATGGAACTGGAGATCATTACAAGTGAAATAAATCAGGCACAGGAAGACAAACATCACATGTTCTTGCTTATTTGTGGAATCTAAAAATCAAAACAATTGAATTTATGGACATAAAGAGTAGAAGGATGGTTCCCAGATGCTGCAAAGGTTGTGAGCACTGAGAGGGGAGTAGGAATTATTAATGGATACAAAAATAATTAAAGTATTGAATAAGACCTACTGTTTGTTAGCACAGTAGGGTGACTACAGTCAGTAATAATTTAATTGTATATCTTTAAATAGCTAAAACCATGTAATTGGATGGTTTCTAACACAAAGGATAAATGTTTGAGGGGATGGATATTCCACTCACCATAATGTGATTAGTATGCATGCATCAAAATACCTCATGTACTCCGTAAATATATACATCTACTATTTACCCACAAAATTAAACATTAAAAAATACACTTAGACAACAAGTATAAAATGGAACCCTTCAGTTTACCTAGTCCTCAGGGAATATTTCATAATCCCATATTCACCATGCAGGGCAACCTAACATGAAATGTTTTCCTTCTTTTATAATTAATTTCTTATTATCATGCATAGCCACTTATATGTTGCACCGTTGTCCCCTTCTATCCACTTAATTTTTTTTGAGACAGAGTTTCACTCTGTCACCCAGGTTGAAGTGCAGTGGCGCAATCTCGGCTCACTGCAGCCTCTGTCTCTCAGGTTCAAGCTATTCTTCTCCTCAGCCTCCTGAGTAGCAGGGATTACAGGTACCTGCCACCACTCCCAGCTAATTTTTGTATTTTTAGTAGAGACAGGGTTTCGCCATGTTGGCCAGGGTGCTCTTGAACTTCTGACATCAGGTGATCCACCCACCTTGTTCTCCCAAAGTGCTGAGATTACTGGCATGAGCTGCTATGGCCACTTAATCTTAGTGAAAATGTATTTCCCCTCTTCTAACACAGGAAAGATGTAATCTTTACCTTCTCAGGTTACGTTAGTAATCCATAGTAGAGTACAGGTGTTAAGATTTTAGAATCTGGAGTATTATAGACCCGAGTTTTGATTATGGCTATATCATATACTAGATATCCAACATTGACAAACTCACTTAATCTTTATGTGTCTCAGCTTCCTTACCTGAAAAATCTATTTTTGAAGATTAAATGAGCTAATGTAAGTAAAGCAATCAGTAGGGTGTGTAGCACATAGTAAGCACATATATGCTTTTAATTATATCATCATTAATGAAACTCACCACAGAGATCATTTTTAAACAGTTTTGGACAGGAAATACATATAGGAAGACTAGTTAGATTATCAGACACTTTAGAACAAAGGCCATTGTTTGTATTATCTTTATGGTTTGGAATTCAAACCAAAGTTTGAATTCTGATTTAGCTATCAATTAGCTGTATGCCTTTGGGCAAATTACTTTGCAACCTGTAAACCTCAGTTTTTCTCAATTGTAAAACATAAAAATGCTAATAACTGCATTATTTTCATGTTATAATCTTTAAAAGTCATCAACAGAAGTAATTTCGATAGAATCTTGATTCGTAGGCTTTCAACAAATATCAGATTCCATTATTACTGTTACTAAATGTATTATAGATCATTATATAGATTATAGATTTGTCATTTGATTGGTTTCAAAAAGAATAAAATTAACAAAAACATAAAGTTTAGAATTTTTGATAAATATTCTTATTTAAAACCAAATTGTAGACTAGCTGCCTTGATACCGATATTTCTTTGTTCTATTGCATTTCCATAAATACAGCTTCCGGCTCTCCCATTCAATTTTTTTGTTATAACATGTGAGATTGGACAAATTCAGAAATTGAATTTTCAGAATTAGTTACTCAAAATAAATAACCAAATGTTCATCCTCAAATAAGCAGTGATTCTTTTTTTCTGTCTTTTTTCTTTTTCTTTTTGGTAAAATTGATCCATAAGGTAAAGTTATTTTTAGAAGTACAAACCAAAACGTGCATTCCTTCGAAAATGGCTAATCCTTTCATTTCACTGGATATCAGAATAACCCACTTGCAATCAACATTTTATCCTCTGAATATTTTAGCAACACTAGTGAGATAATGAGAACTTAACTAGAGATTATAAATTTTGAAACGTGCATTTAAAAAACTTTGACTACAGCTCAAGGTCAATGAATAAAATCATTAACAAACTCTCATTACTTAGCAGTGACCTCTAATAGCATTCATTTTAAATTTGCCTTTGGGAGTTTTAATTGTTCTTCGGAGCCTGTGGTTAGTCATTGTTTAAATATCACACGTCACTATAATCATTAAAAATATCATTCAATGGAAGATTTCAAGGGTGACATTATAGTTGAGACCTGACATTCAAATGCTATGTTGTGCATTTGATAGCTTGGATTGATGCATTTCTCACGCTATGTGCGTGGGCATGTATGAATGCATGTGTATGTCCAATGCCCTACTGTATGTGAAAGGCATTTTAACCTCAAACATTGAGAAGAAAAACTACATTTGAGTAACTACATTGATAATGATCAGTTTGGTATATAAAAGTTCTACTGCTTATTCATTCTCAATGATATATGAACTCAAGAGTTGCTTTTCTAAAAATGAGGATGATGTTTCACAAATCCAGTGGCTCTGGCAGAGACCTTATAACAGCAAATATTTTTCCAAGATACCTGGCTCACAATAGAAGTTGTGTCTCTGCTCTAAATTGAAGTTTTGCCCAGTGCAAAGTTAAAAGCTCTGTATGAAAATTTCATATGTGCTCCCATGAAAGGGAGCACAGAGGCTTAGAATTTCTAACTACAAACATAATTTTATAAAAGGTGCAGTATAGAAGCGATACATTAGAAATAGAGGGCATTTTTTGAGGTTTCTATAAAACGCAGCTGCCATTTCCATTGTATACCCTTCGGCTATTAATTGGAGTAACCAGAGTATCATTCATTCAAACAATTCTTAAATACCCACTATATGACTATTTCTTTTCTAGGAGCTGAGAATAGAAAGATAAATGGGAGATAATAACAGGCTTTGAGGGTATTTCTACCACAGTTTAGATTTCAACAGTATAAAATATTGTAAATCTCTTGTAGTAAGAAAGCATTGAAAAGTCATATGATTATATGGCAGTTGTACTTTCTCTCCCTTGGGGATAGAATTCCCCTTAAATAAAATTAGGAAAGTTATTCCAAAGAAATAATTCTGTAAACACATGACATTTCTTTTAAAACTTAAGTTTTAGAAATACAGGATGGATTTAAAATTGTGTTTCTTCATCTGGCTCCTCCTTTCTGCCAGTTCATGTTTTGCTCTTATTGTAATAAATATCTGCTTCTTCTCCCTCCTTCACCAGCACTGCTGTAACCATGGTCTCCAGAGGAACGCTTCGGCATACTTCACTTGTTCTTGAGAATTCCAACTTGGCCAGTTATTTCCTCAGCCTGTCTTTTGGACTCTGGGTTGAAGTTCAATTCAGAATTCACACTGAGTATGTCACCCAGAAAATGTGCTAGCATCCAATTCAAAATAATCAACTGATCATCACACAAAAGGCAAAACCAAAAAGAGCATGACACAAAATGTAATTGATAAATTCCCTTCCTCTGTTTCAAAACTTACTTTACTTTTTAAAAATTATAGCCTTTGTACAGTAAGAAAAATCTTGCATTTGGTTTAGTGTTTTGTTAGTAAACTCTCAATAAAAAATTACCACTCTGTTAAGTACTTAACACGTTCACATTGTACAGTCATGTAGATCTTTAGATAGTAAAAGCTATCATAAGATTGATAATAAATAAATATCAAAAGATATAAAAGTTGTATACATAAAAATATGAAATATGTCTACATTATTGAAGCATCTGGTACATATAATTATCTAAACCTCTGAAGAAAATCAAATAAGTTACAACATAGAATTTATTTAGCTGTCAAAAATCCTTTGCTTCTGGGAAAAAAAAAATGCTGCCTTAGAAGCAGCCACATATATTTCAGGTTTAAGATGATACAGGCACATAACCAAGAAGGTAAAAGACCTGTATACTGAAAACTACAAAACATCGAGGCAAGATACCAAAGACACAAATAAATGGGAAGATATCACATGTTCTTGAATTGGAACAATTAATACCAGAACAATATTAATTAATTAATATTAATATTGTCCATGTCAATACTACTAAAAAAAAATCTACAGGTTCAATGCAATTCCTGTCAAAATACCGATGCCTTTCTTCACAGATTTTTTTTAAATCCTAAAATTTCTGTGAAACCATGAAAGAGCTTGACTAGCCAAAGCAATCTTAAGCAAAAAGGACAAAGTTGGAAGCATCACATTACCTGATTTCAAACTAAACTATCAAGCTTCAATAACATATTTTTACCCACACCTCAAACAGAGCTGGGCTTACTTGGAGCAGAGAAAGTTTACAGTGATTATCAACAATGTCATAAGAAGCAAAAGATGGTTTAACCTACCAGTTTGGCAAAGATCAAAGAAATAGACCAAACACAAGATAAGTAAATGTTGCCAAGGGGATGAAAGTTTGTAGAATCTTTCCAGAGGGCAATTTTTAATATTAAAATTATTTAAAATCCACAAACACTTTGACTCTACAACTCACTTCCAGAGTTATAAGTAAAAAAAAAAATTGTCCTTCCAATGAGATTCCCTATATGCCAGGAAAATAATCCTAAAATTTTTCTTTAGAGACTTCTTCCCTTTCTCTGTACCCTGGGAAAGGAGTATGTCTTATGAGATAAGAGACAGAAGGGCATGCACCTGTTGAAAGCTATTGCCTGCTTTGAGGATCCTCAGAAGTCCTTTCTCAAGAAATTTATTTTGTTGCCAGTGGAACTTTGCACAAAATGAAATAAATTAATCCTGGTTTATTTGATTATAGCTCTAAAAATCATATTGAGTCTGTTGATGGTGACAGTTTTAAGAACATTTAGATCATTCTAGTCTAACCCACTCACTTCATCAATAGGGAAAATCAAGCACAGAGAAGATAAGATTTTTTCAATCAAGAATACACAGTAAATTAGTAATCAACCTGAGAATTGAATATATGTTTGTTTCAATTCTAATCAAGTACATTTGCTTCCACTATGCCACATTACCTGTATTTATTACGAGTTTTAATCATGCACCAGCTTCTATACACCATAATGGCAGACACCTGGTTTTAATCACCTTTACAGAACTACATATTATAGTACAGTATGGATCACAAAGCAGATGTTTGCTAAAATGTTATCTAAACAAAGTAGTCACTACCAGAGAGGTGACAACCAAAAGAGATGATACAGAGACAGACAGATAACCAGAGTTTGAGGTTTGGGTATGTTCCCAGTTGGAAAGTAGTGTGAACAGAAAGAACTAGTGAATAAGTGTTCAAAGAACTAGGAAAAAAAGGTTTATCATTGTCTAAAGGAAGCCAAGTTAGGAACTTGAAGAACTAGTTTATATAGCCCTGGAGAGCTGGGACCCTATTTTTTTTTTTTTTCAATGTTGTCATATTTGACTCATATAACCCTAAGTCTCTGGATCCAGGACACATCCAATTCATATTTTGAAGAATTTTTTCTTAGTACCAGCAAATATTTGACCTATCTAATAATTAACAGAACTGTAAGTTTTAAAGATTTTTTTCAGTGTAAGCAACTCAGGAAATTTCCTTCATGCTGCCAATGCTATGAATGAGTTTAGTCAGCATTTCTTGATGCTGCTTATAAAAAGTTGTCTGGGAATATTGTGCTCTCAAGCAGAGATTACCTGAATGAGCCTTGGGCTTACAATAATCAAGATATATATAAATAACTGAAGCAGCAGAACCCTCACCAAAGCTCTGAAGTACCACAGCAAATATATTCCTTTCAGGAGGAATTTGGCCTTGGCCTTAATTACTGTGTAGTACACAACATATTAAGTAGTGATACTGATATTGCTGCTGATAATAAACCAAGTGAGACCCGTATGTGAGTATATTATTTCAAGATACAGTAATTAGCCTCCAACTAATAAAGATACTTAGGATGATTATTTCTAGGTTCTGAAATTTTTACATTTATCTGTAAAATGAATTGTTTCAAAAAAACTGAAGTGGTAAAATAAGCGTTGTTGATCTTCCCCCAAAAGTACAGTGTTATGGTTTGGCTGTGTCCTCACACAAGTCTCATCTCGAATTGTAATCCCCATAATCTCCACGTGTAGAGGGAGGGACCCAGAGGTAATTGGATTACGGCGGTAGATTCCCCCATGCTGTTCTCATGATAGTGAGTTCTCACGAGATCTGAGAGTTTTATAAGGGATTCTTCCCTGTTCACTTTTTTTCGCTCTGTCTTTCACCTGCCACTATGTAGGATGTGCCTCTTCCCTTTCCACCATGATTTTAAGTTTTCCGAGGTCTCTCCAGCCATGCAGAACTGTGAGTCAATTAAATCTCTTTTCTTTATGAATTACCCAGTGTCAGGTAGTATCTTAATAGTAGTGTGAGAACAGATTAATACATAGAAGAAGGAATCTAGTACATTCTTATCCTGTCTACTCCTCATCCTCTATTGCTGCTAACAAGCTTTACAGCATAAAGTATAAGGAATAGTATTAACCATCCTCTCTTCATCACCCCCTACCCACATACGCACACTCATCCTCAAGATTATTGATAAGTAGAGACTTACTCCTGCCACATTGTTATTTGCTTTCTGGTTACTTTTTGGTCTTCTTTTTCTTGTGTCTTTTATTCCTTTCTTTCTTTAGGGAAGGTGATTTTCTATGGTGGTATGCTTTAATTTCTTGGTTTTTATTTTGTGTGTATCTGTTGTATGTTTTTCATTTTGACATTACCATAGGGCTAGCAAGTGCTATCTTAAAACCTGGTATTTTAAATTGTTTACAACTTAACACTGATTGCATAAAAAACATGCAAAGAGAAAAATGCAAACTCTAAAAGTTCACACTCTTCCCCTAATTTCATGCCACTCTCTCTTGGCCTGTTGGTCCCCTGGTCTGCACATTGTCCACTGAAAAGTCTGCTGCCATATGTGTTGGATTTCTATTGTATTTTTCCTTTATCTTGCTAATTTCAGGATGCTTTCTTTATCCTGGACCTTTGTGAGTTTGATTATTAAATGCCTCGAGGTAGTCTTTTCTGGGTTAAGTCTACTTGGTTTTCTATAACCTTCTTGTACTTTAATGTTGATATCTTTCTCTAGGTTTGGAAAGTTCTCTTATATTATACCCTTGAATAAACTTTCTACTCCTGTCTCTTTCTCTTCCTCATCTTTAACGCCAATAACTCTTAGATTTGCCTTTTTGAGGCTGTTTTCTAGATTCCAAAGGTGTGTTTCATTGCTTATTATTATTTTATCTTATGTCTCCCCTGACTGAGTATTTTCAAATAGTCTGTCTTTGAGCTCACTAATTCTTTCTTCTGCTTGCTGAGTTCTGCTAATATAAGACTCTAGTGCATTCTTCAGAATATCAATTGCATTTTTCAACTCTCATATTTCTGTCCTATACTTTTGACTTATTTCAATCTCTTTGTTAAATTTATCTAATAGAATTCTGAATTCCTTCTCTTTGTAGTCTTAATTTTTTTGAGTTTCCTCAAAACAACTATTTTGAACCCTTTTTCTGAAAGGCCCTAATATCTGTGTCTCTTTAGACGGGAGCATGGTGCCTTGTTTAGTTTATTTGATGAGGTCATGTTTTCCTGGATGATGTCGATGCTTGTAGATGTTCTTTGGTGTCTGGGCATTGAAGACATGTATTTATTGTAGTCTTCAAAGTCTGGGATTGTTTGTTCCTGTCCTTCTTGGGAAGAATTTCCAGGTATCAGGAAGGACTTGGGCCCCAAGCCCAATAATACTGTTTTATAGACTTGAAGAGGCAATGCCTTGATGGTCTTGGGTAAGATACAAAAAAAATTATCTGAATTACAAGCCACAGACTCTCGTTCTTATATCTTACTTTCTCCCAAATAGTCTCTCTCTGTGTCTTGAGCCAGGTGAAACAGCTCGTGGTGATGAAAGCACCCCTGTGGCCACTACCACTGGGACTGTGCTGGGTCAGACCTGAAGCTAGCACCACACTGGGCCTTACTCTATGCCCTTCCCTTCAAGGTGTTGAGATTTCCCAGGCCCCATGCATGTCAGGAGATGCTTTCTGGTAGCTAGATATTAGATTGAAAAACCTTAGCAGTTCTACTGTGGCTATGCTGACACTGAAACCACAATACACTTCCCACTCTTCTCTCTCCTTACCACAGGAAGAGGAACCTCTTCCTGTGGCCACTAGCACCACCATTCCACAGGGATTTCTTCTAGGCCACTGCATGTGTTCACTTAAGGCCCAAGTGCTCTTCTATCAGCTTTTGATGGATGCTGCTACACCTAGTGCTCACTTTTCAGGGCAGTTGGCTCCCCTCTGTGCCCTGACAGATCCAGAAATGATTTCCAATATCCTAGGACTGAACTCAGAAACCCCAGGTGCTTGCTTATTGCTCTACTCTACTGTGCCTAAGCTAGTACCCAGTGTACAAGGCAAAGCCCCCTTTACGTTGCCCTCTGCTTTTCTCCAGCAGAAGGAGTCTTTTACTATAGGGTTCACAGTTGGCAATGTGCTCGATCTCCTCTGAAGCCAGCACATCTCAGAGCCCAAAGATCATAGTATATTCCCTGAGTATTGCTAGTGGTTATTTGGGGCCCAAGGGCTCCTTAGTCAGCACGTGACTAATCCTGCCAGGACTTTGTCCTAACTTTCAAAGTAATTGGTTACTTTTTGGCCCAGGGTGTGTAAAAAGAATGTCATCTGATAGCCAGAGCCTGGAATGGGGGTCTCAGCACTGCCCAGTGCCCTATCCTCCTGTTGCTGAGCTGGTACCCAAGATGCAAGGCAAAGTCCTCTTTACTCTTCACTCTCCTCTCCTTATGCAGAGGATGGAGTCACTTTTATTGCTATGAGCTGCACTACCTGGGTTTGAGGAAGGGATGGAACAAGCCCTCCCTTACCAATGCCAGCTGGTTTCTTTCTACATAATATGCCACCCTAGTCTTTGTTTCGTAGCCTGCTTTTCAAGTTGACCTAGGATCCCAGAGCATTTCAGCCCTCGGTGGTGAGGCTTGCCAAGCAACTCCAGTTCTGACTACTGGGATGTACAATTCCCCTGTAGCTAAGGCTGGTCCAAATGTGCTCTTTATATGGTTGATGACTGAGCAGCTAGCTGTGATGGAGCAGCACTGGGTTCAATATAAATTTCCCCAGTCACAGTGCTACTCCACTCTCAAAGTGCCCAGATTCTCTCTCTGTGATAGGTGGCTCTTGCTGGTGGATGGGAGCGAAGTGGAACTGGCAATTCAAACTATTTCTCCTGCCCTGCTTAATGTGTCTTTCCAAATTATGAAATTACTGTGATTAAATATATCACCTTATTTTTGGTTCTTCTGAAAATGCTTTTCTATGTAAAGATAGTTGTTAAAATTTGGTGCTCTACCACGGGGGATGAACAGTGCATGCTTCTATGCCACCATAATTTTCTACCCACTCCCTTATCCATTTCTTATAGTGTCAACATAGTGGTGATGAATTCACTGTGTTTTTGCTTGTCTGGACAGATTTTATTTCTCCTTTATTTATGAAGAATTATATTGCTGAGTATAATATCCTTGGCTGCCAGGTTTTTTAAAAAATTTCTGAACTTTGAATATATTATCGCATTCTCTCCTGGATTTCTTCTAGAAAGTTCACTTTTAGTCTAATGGGGCTTCTCTTATCAGACTAAACTCTTATCAGACTAGCACGTAGGTGACTACATGCTTCTCTATTGCTGTTTTTATAATTCTTTCATTGTCTTTGACTTTTGAGAGTTTGACTATAAAGTACAATGGAGAATCCTTTTTGCTCTTTGGGGATCTCTGAGCCTCCTGTATCTGGATATCTAAATCTCTTGCTAGACACGGAGAGCTTTCAGCTATTATTTTATTATGTAGGTTTTATAAGTCTTTTGTATGAATTTATCTTCTGGGACTCCAAAAATTGAAATTGAAATATGTTGTAATGTTATGGTGTCCCATACATCATGTAGGCTTTTTTTTCTCTCTCTCTTATTTATTTTTTCTGATTGGATTACTTCAGCAGATCTTTCTTCAAGTTCTGTGATTCTTTCTTGGGAATGATCTAATATATCATTGAGTCTTTCAAATGTATTGTGTAGTTCCTTCAATTAATTCTTCATTTCCAGAATTGCTGTTTTCTTAATGATATCTATTATATCATTTTGATAAATTTCTCATTCATACTCTGAATTGTTTTTCTGATTTATTTGTATTGTTTATTAGTATGTAGTTGTATCTCACTGAGCTTCCTTAAAATTAATATTTTGAATTTTTTCCTGGGAATTTGTATATTTTGGGGTGAGGGATCTGTTGCTGGAACATTATCATGTGATTTGGAGGTGTCATATTTCTTCGCATTTTCCTATTTTCTGTCTCCTAAAAATTATATCTGCACATGCATTTTAATAGTTGCTTCCTTCTACATTTGACTTTTCACTCATATGGGAGGACTTTTTTCCTGATAACTTATCTATGGTGTTGATTGTGTAGGACACTGTGGTAGGACATAGTGCAGTGTCAGCATGATTTTTTACAGCTGTAAACAGCATCAGTGATATCTGTGATTTCCTCAGTGGCTTCAGGGACTGGGATGTCAGATTGGACAGTCTTCAGGCTCCCATGGGCGCTGGGGTGGGCTGAGTGTGCCTGTCATAGGGCCACTGGGCCATGCATACTAGCACCAGTACCAGCAGATCCAGGCATGCTGATTCTTGGGCCTCCAGGCAGCTTGCTTAGATGCCTGTAGTGCCAGCATTGGGCCAGGTGGTGTGTAGGTTCTTAAGCCCCTGGACAGATGGCACAGCATGGGAGATGTCAGTAGCCATGGCAAGTTGACATTCTGAGTGATGAGTGGTGTGTGTTGGTGTTGGTAGTGGCTGTGATCAGCTTAGTGGGCCATTATCCAAGCCAACAGGTGGCACATGCAGGTAGGTACTAACCGTGGTGTCAGTGACAGGCTGGGTAGGCCCAACCTCAGGCCCCTAAGAGTGCTCAGGTGTCAGTGGTAGTGGACTGGGCTGCAAAATCTAAAGACCCTCAGACTCCATACTCCGGCATGAGGATGGGGCAAAGCTGGTCTAGGTAGGTTTGTGCTGAGGCCCCCAATGATTTGTGCAGATGCCTGTTATGGTAGGTAGTGTTTGGGAAATCCCTAGGCCCCTGGCAAATGCTCACAGCCCCAGCGCTGAGTGGAATGGAGCTGCTTTCAATTGTGGCAGCCTATGCCACCGGATGGGGAACACATGCCTTGCTCATGACTCAGCCCTGATGGTGACAGCTTGTGCCTTGCTCATACATCAACCATGGTGCCACTGGGGCCCAGGAGAGTTTGCAATCTGTTGTAGGCTGGAGTTTTAAAATGACATCTTACTGTAGCTTCATAGGTCTTGTGGGAAGTGGAGGTCCCAAGACAAGTTCTCTCTCTGGAGCAGTGCCATGCTGCAATCTCCAGGAAGTTCCCTGTGTTTGTTTCAGGGCTTAAGAGTTTGTAATGATTCTCCTATGGCTAGGATTGCAGGAGTCCATTGTTGGACTGTGGTTCCCTGAGATTCTCTCACTTACCCTTTACCCACATTGAAAAGATTATCCAAGCCAATGACAGCCGAGTAGGCTGCTTCACTTTCCCTATTTTTTTTTTTTTTTTTTTTTGCTTTAGGTGTTTCCTCCACTTTTTTGTTCAGCTCCACTATTCTGTCTTAGATGACCTATTTGAAGTGCGATTATCTACTCACTATTTTGGTTCTTCTCAGTGGAGGAGATGAG
Organism: Colobus angolensis palliatus; assembly: GCF_000951035.1. NCBI lineage: Eukaryota > Metazoa > Chordata > Mammalia > Primates > Cercopithecidae > Colobus > Colobus angolensis. Next base: position 441,585 of record NW_012116010.1, on the reverse strand, counting down.
TTAAACATGCCTCTATTCAGCTATCTTGAAACCCCTCTGCAATGAATCTTTTTTTTTTAATTCAGTGTGTTTCTATAGCCATTGGATCATAAATGTTCTGTAGTCACCAATTTCTTCCCTTCTTTAGCTTGTAAAGAAGGGAAGTTAATCACTGTAATCCTGAAATAATGGCAGAAAGAAAGTATCTCCAAAGAAAAGAAAATATGTTCATAATTAGTAGAGGGATTGTAGTCCAGGCCATATATGTTATATTAATTATAACCATATCCAAGGAGATTGAAGCAAAAGTTTTAAAGAAAAAAGTCAAATTGCATTCAGGTTGTTTTAAAAGTTCATTAGTTACAGGGGATTGTTACATGTGATAATGTGTGTACAAGCCATTGCTAGGAGAGTGTCTTCACAGGAACAACCCTGACTGCAAGGTTGCAGTTTAGTAAGGTTACTTTCAAGGCTGTGGTTAGAACTGGCTTTTACTAGAAATAAGTCCTCATAGAAATAAGTTCTCATCATCTTTAACTGCATGGTTGTGTTTTTGGCAGAGTCCTTTGATGATAGTTCCTGTTGTCGGGCAAATGTGCATGAGGACCCTGACTTCATGGTCTCATGACTCTATTTTGTTAGGGTTTGACATCAATAACTCCATTGTGATAAATCTCACACACACAGGACTTTGAATTCACAAAAATATTATGTGTAAAAAAATTATTTTATTTCAAGGTTTCTCAGTAAATATCATTGCAACCTATATGTTTTTTATTTTATCAAAGGTGGAATTAAAGTGTTTTCTTTTTAAGATTAATGCTATTTCCCAATACATTTTTAAAAATATTAATTTATTGTAAGTTTGTCTCCCTATATTCTCCTCTCCTTAATTTTCATTCTAACAGATGTTATACTCCATGCTTTATGTTCTTTAGAAATGGACATACATTTGCTGAGAACAATCATAGATGTTAGAGTTCTTCAAATGAAAGCAAATAGTAATTTTGGAGAAGAATCTGGGACAGAGGGGCTTCCCCAATGCTAGAAAAAGTGACTGCCTCCTGTGATAGAGGAAAGCAAAAAATCAGCACATCTGATAAGGCAAATTTGTGCTCTCTATGCTTTTGACACCTCAGAAATATAGTAGGGCCTCAGTATAAATGGATGCAGGGTATAGGAAGCTAGATCCTGGGCCTGGGACTCCAAAAATATGGTAGGGTACAGCAGAGGACCCTCAATGGCATGCAACTTATATGACATTGAATGGAGGGCTGTTAACACTAAACATGTAGTGAGAGATGTCAGTGATCCTTTATCCTATCTATTTTCTCATTATCATAGAAGCTTCCTGGATGCCAGGGAAAAAAGATAGTGTATTAGTCTGTTTTCACATTGCTATTAAAAAACGGCCTGAGACTGGGTGTATTAGTCCATTCTCACACTGCTGTAAAAATACACCTGAGACTGGGCAATTTATAAAGGAAAGAGGTGTAATTGACTCACAGTTCCACATGGCTATGGAGGCCTCAGGAAACTTACAATCACAGCAGTATTGGAAGCAGGCATGTCTTACAAGGTGGCAGGTGAGAGACAGAATCAAAGGGGAAGAGCCCCACGATTATCAATCAATCATATCTCGTGAGAATTCATTCACTATCATGAGAATAGCATGGGGGAACTGCCCCCATGATCCAATCAGCTCCCACCAGGTCTCTCCCTCTACACCTGGGGATTACAATTCAGATTACAATTCAAAATGAGATTTGAGACAAACCGTTATCAGAGAGTGATGTTTCTTGTACACTCAAGTTGGTGGACTGAGATTAACAATCATAAGTAAGTTTTAATTTATGTATTTTATATTACAAAAATAGCATTTATTTTAAATTATTCAACATAAAATATTATCAATTCTTGAATAAACTTTTGCAAATTATACATGCTACCAAATTCTGGCCCTAAAACTCTGATACCTTTAGTCCCCAAATTCTTAATATTTAGTGGCACCAAGAAGAGAACCTAGGGCACCAGTGAAATTTAAGGTTGTAAACAGAGGGCACATAATTTGCAAAACAAACAGAAAGAAATTAGCAAGAAAAAATAAGCCAGAGAATCAGTAATTACTGCCTGCTACTGCTTACGTTTTTTTGAAGGCATGAGACTAATGTCTGTTAAAAGCAAAACTTTAGACAGATTATATTTAAGAGTTTAATTGAGCAAAAAAGCAATTGCTGTATTAGGCAGCCCCCAAAACCAGAATAGGTTCAGAGGCACTTTGGTGCTTCCACGTGGTCAGCAAGGATTTATGGACAGAAAAAGGAAAGTAACATCAGAAAATGGAAGTGAGGTAAAGAAACAGCTGGGTTTGTTACAGTTTGATGTTTGCCTTATGTGAACACGGATTGAACAGCTGGCCATTTTTGAATGGCCAAAACTCAAGTGATTGGTAGGTTACAGTCTGTTTACATATCTAGTTAGGTGACAGTTCACTACGCACAGAGAAACCTTTAGACTAAACTTGAAATAGGTAAGGAAGTAGCTTTAGGCTAAACATAATATAACAAGCTACTGGCATCAGGAAATATAAATGTAGATAGAAATGCGGGGAGAGAACTATACACACAGTTTTTAATGGCTTCTTTTGGAAGGAAAGAGGTCTGGCACTTTCCCATGATTCTGAAACAGAGGACACAAGGGTTAGTTGTAGGAAAAAGCTGTCATGCCACCCAGTTAGGCATATATCGGAGTGGTGAGGCATGCAACCAGAAAATGGTGTAAGACATATGCATGGTGAAGGTCAGACATCCAGAAGGAGACAGCTGCCTTTCTCATAATACTCCATGCAAGGACCTGGTACAAAGATGAATGCTGCTCTAGAAAACCACATGAATTACCTATGTAGAGAACACATTATTTATAGAACTTGCAACCTTCAGGATAAGGTGGATTGAGAATATGGGTGCATCCCTTCTGCTCTGCTTTCATCAGAAGTATATAGCCAACCCTAAACATTAGTTTCCCCAGGGTCTAGTCAGGGGCAAAATGTTGACATTAGCATCAAGAGAAAGATCAAATGCAATAAATGAGAATAGCTGCTCTCCTGACACACATAGTTTTTAAAAATTGAATCTTACTGCACCTACTGTTTTGTCACCTGCTTCTTCATTATATATTACCAGTGCATGTTAATGCCAATATGTACACTTCTTCCGAATCATTTTTGATAGCTTCATAAAATGTCTTTGACTAGAGGCATTGTATTTTAGGCAATCTTTACGTGGGAGAGAAAAAAAAAAAAACCTTTCTTTTCCTTTTATTATTTGTGTGTGTGTTTAAATAGTTTTATTCTGTTATAAAGAATACTGCTCACACTTGGTTTTTATAATAAATGTTTAGAAGCAAAATAATTTGAGTTAAAGATTATGGGCAATTTTAAGACTTGTAAGACACTCTGCTAAGTTGCTTTCCTAATTTGTATTTCTGCCAAGTTGCTTTCCTAATTTGTACTTTTGCCAAAGGAGTAAGATATGGTCAATTTCCTGGTACCTTTACTGCCACTAAATGTATTATTTATGTATTGCTGCATCATAAATTACCACAAACATAACAGCTTTAAACAACACATATCTATGATCTCACAGTTTCTGTTTATCAGTAATCTTGGCTTGGTTAAGCTATATTCTCTATGTCAAGGTTTTACTAAACCGAAATCAAGATGTCAGCTAGACTGTATTCTTTTCTGTAAATACAACTGGAGAAGAATTCACTTCTAAACTCATCCAGATTCTGGGCAGAATTCATTTCCTCATTGCCAAAAGACTGAGAATTTCCTTTATTTTTTCAGCTAGAAGATTTCCTTAATTTCCCGGCAATATGTAATCCTGCATAAGCAGTCCACAATATGACATCTTACTTTTTTAAGGTTAATAGAAGTACAAGGTAATGCTGGCTAGCAAGAGATTATTATATAACATAATCTAATCATGGGAGTGACATCCCATCACCTTAGTTAGCAGTATGTCACACATCCAACCCAAACTCTAGCAGAGGTTTTGTACAAGGGTATGGACATCATGAGGCAGAAGCAATAGCAGGACAATTTAAAAGCTGTCAAGCACACTAGATATTATCTTTTCTTTTCACTTTTTATAAATCTAATATGTATTACTTGTTTTCATTTACACTTTAATTTGCACTCATATGGCTTTGATAATTAAAATAAGTTTTAAAGGAAAAAGTGGTCAACAATATTAAATGTTACTTACAGAAAAAATAAATAACATATACAGTTCACAGCTTTAACTGAAATTAACCACAAATTACCTAGAGCTCTTTCTGTACTGACTTGAAAATTAACCAGGCATCAAAATAATTTCCAGAGAAGTAGTAATTTCATAATGTTTATGAGAGTGCTCTCTGGAGCTGGAATGCCTAAGTTTAAATATTAGCTGTGCTGTTTATAAGCTGTGTGACGTTGGTCAGCCACTTACTCTCTCTGAATCTCAGTGTTCTTATTTGCAAAATCTGGATGATATTAATAAATGTTTAACTTTAGTGAGAACTTTCTTTCTAAGCATATTAGCATTATTTAGCCTATGTAAATCTTAGTAACCTTATGAAATAGAAAATTTTAAATATATTACCCTAGGGTGTGGTGAGGATTCACTTAGTTAATTTAGGCAAAGACATTAGAACAGTGCCTTGCATGTAATAAGCACAATAAATGTTAGTTATTATCATTATTATGATATACATAGTATTGTATTCATATTCATGCTCTCAATGATAGAAATATAGTATAATGTTTAAGCCCTCCCCCAAATTATTAAGAGAATAACACATACACAGGAGAAAAGTGAAATCATAATCACAGATACTTAATTAGGTACCATATGGTCAAGTGACATATGTAATGTTTAAATTCAGAAACTTAACACAAGCACAGAAAACCAAGCACTGCATGTTCTCACTCATAGGTTAGAGTTGAACAATGAGAACATGTGAACACAGGGAAGGGAACATCACACACTGGGGCCTGTCAGGGAGTGGGGGGCTATGGGAGAAATAGCACTGGGAGAAACACCTAGTGTACATGGTGGGTTGATGTGTGCAGCAAGCCACCATGGCACGTGTATACCTATGTAACAAACCTGCATGTTCTGCACATGTACCCCAGAACTTAAAGTATAATAAAAAAAAAAAAATAAGTTCAGAAAATCTAGGAATCTCTGTTAAAATAAACAAGCCACAAAATATTTTTTAAAAATTGTTAGAATTTTGTTCCAGATAAAATTGAGAGATGAAAAATTACAAATTAATGAAACAGTGGGTTCAATAGTAAGAAATGGCATGACCAAAGTTAGTCTCTAGCAACCAATTAAACAATATGTATAACACAAATAGGTGCTCAGGGCTGGCAGGAAACTTCACACCAGAATATGGTTGCTCTTGATATACTGCATTAATTTGTGAATATTAATTCATCTACATATCTTTCCTGTTACAACATATTCAGCAAAATGGTGATTTGTCATAATGAACACAGTACCTCAATAAGAACATTAAATTCAATGCTAAATTGTATACTTATGATCCATATGAGGAAGGAAACAATTGAATGTCCTCCAGCTTTCATTTTCTCTAATTTATCATCAATTCCTCCCTCAAAACCTACTCCATGCACAATACCTCCTCAGACATTTACAAGCTCCTGAAATGTCTGTTATCATTTATCGTACAAAGACATAGCACCTTGCTTGTTTAGGTAAATATCAAGTACATAAATTGTGATTTTCAGTAAGAGGGCAGGCTCCTGGCTGGGAAGGAACCCTGATTTACAGCAGGAAAAGAGATTATTATTTATTGAGCACCTCATACACTTCTGACATTACGCTAAGTGTGTTCACACATGTTTGTGCATTAAACTCTCACCAAGAACATTCACTGGAAGCCTGACTAACAAGAATCCAGTGATCTTACTATACTGATTAGAACGGTTTGTGCTGATGAAATATACATATTCTCTTTTCATTGATTTATGTAAAATATGATGACAAAAATGACAAGAAGTGGGCCTTACAACTTGTAGCTCATTGTACCACACAAGCACAGACAACATCACCCTTAGCTCGTTAAATTCTAGTGATTTAAAATGAGATGTGTATTGGATATGCAGAAATATGCCTCTGAGAGAATCGACACTATATTGAAAGTCAGGAAGCATAAAGCCTCCATCCAAGTTCTAAGCCTTGTTCTGCTACTCATGTAGTCCAGACAATAGCAAAAATAAAATGTATTTAGTGAATATTTCTTATAGCCAAACACTCTTCTAAGTATACCTATGAATTCGTTCAATCTTCACAACTACATGATGTAAGTACTATTATCAACTATGTTGTATATATGAGAAAAGTTGTCCTAGTAGATGACAACTTAAAAGTTTCACTTCAGGGGGTCTCTTTGTTTGTCAATTTTGAAAGGTGATTGGTTTCTTCCTGCCCCCTGCCTTCTGCCCCAGACCTTTGGGTATTTGAGAATCAAATTATAGAAACAAGTGCTTTGTTTTATCAATAATTTTTGTGTATAATACACTTAGTCATTTTTACTTGTTAACATTTCTTAATAATATGAATAGAAACAAGTTTCAAAACATCTGGAATATTACCTAACTCTGTACTTTAGCCTACAAACCTACAGAATATCCATGCAATTCTATACATCTTTAATTTACTGGGAAATTATAATGCTATATGGTGGCTACAGAAGTGTTTTAAGAAATTTAAAATGCTCTACATGGGTAAAGGTTAACCAAGTAGAATACTTGCTAAATGGAAGAACTTATTTCTGTTTGTTTTTAATTCATCTTCTTAAAAAGTATGTTTACCTCACGAAACAATTCTTTTTCTTTTCCTATTGCCACTACATCAGACAAAAATTTCTCTACCCTTCTTTACCTGGGCCTTCGTGCTTCTCTGGTTCTTGATAATAATTAATTCAAGTAAAAAGAGGTTGCTTTTGGTGTTATTCATGTTCATTAAAATGGGCAGTGACAGAAAGCATGGAAAGGCAAGGGGAGTATGGGAGTTTAAAAAGGAAGAAACTAATGTTCACACTGCAGCATAGCAGTTATGCAGAAGAGAAGCAAGGAGCAGAATTTGAAGAAGTCAGAGGAAAAACTTGAAGAATAAGTCTACCAGGACAGTCCCTTTGTCACTGAGATCCCCTGTGAATTCTCAGCAGCAGTAATGAAAGAGAAGCAGATTTGGCCCTATATAGGGTAAAATATTCAAGAAACTCAAGTTTGACAATAGGGAGCATTATTCCCAGAGGGGAATGTGCACTCATGCTGCCGTAACGTCAGAAAGTTGTTTTTAACACAGACAACTACACTTTCTTTGTAATTCTCAAGCTATAATTAGGCATATGCAGACAAAGCAATTGTGTAGAATGTTCAAAAATAACAATTCATCATTTTTTTTTTCCACAAAGGAGAAATACTACTGTTTTTCTTTTTGATGGGTCTCTCACATTAAGAAACTAAGTTGTCAGGATTTCAGCTTTCTCTGTAGCTTATCAGTATGTTTTGAGAGACATGTTGCTAAAAATAATAGGGAAGTAAACATAGGCCCCTGTATTGGAAATAGCACTGGGCCATTCGCCATTGATTTTCCTTTCCCAAAGACAGCTATACCAAGACTTAGATATTTCGCTTAGAGACTTTACGATTTGAAAGATATGGAGTCTTGTATTGCTTCTAAAATACATGCAGAAGTTTTATTCCAGGGACTAGGCAGCCTCAGTGGGTTGATTCAATGCTTAAGACTCAAATTTTAACAAGATATGCCCATTTTATAGATATCAAAGCTGAGATTCAGGTTACTTAGAAAAATTCACTTTATATATAATATTTTATATATATAATAAATATATACTATATATTATATATATTATTTATATAATAAATATAGCTAATGTGAAAGTCAGCACGTTGTTTGAAACCTAGGTTCAATTCCAAAGTTTATGTTTATGTTTCTTTTAAAGCCTAATGTCTATGTTCTTTTTCTACATAAACGGGTTATGTTTTTTAAATTTTGTATTTTTATTTTATTTTTCCATTAGTTATTGGCGTACAGGTGGTATTTGGTTACATGAATAAGCCCTTTAGTGGTGATTTGTGAGATTTTGGTGCACTCATCACGTGGACAGTATACCCTACACCATATTTGTAGTAGTTTATCCCTTGCCTCCCTCCCACTCTTCCCCTCAAATCCCCAAAGTCCATTGTATCATTCTTATGCCTTTGTGTCCTCATAGCTTAGCTCCCACCTATGAGTGAGAACATATGACGTTTGGTTTTCTATTCCTGAGTTACATCACTTAGAATAATAGTCTCCAGTCTCATCCAGGTCACTGCAAATGATGTTAATTCATTCATTTTTATGGCTGCATAGGATTCCATCATATACACACACACACACACACACACACACACACATATACACACACACATATATGTAACTTCAGAAAGTTGTTTTTAACAACTACATATATACACATATATATGTTACACACACATATATGTAAGTTCAGAAAGTTGTTTTTAACACAGACAACTATATACATACACATATATATGTATATATACATACACACTATATATGTATATATACACACATATATATAGTATAGCTATGTGATATATATCATATATATATATATATCGCAGTTTCTTTATCCACTCGTTGACTGATGAACATTGGTTGGTTTCACGATTTTGCAATTGTGAATTGTGCTGCTGTAAACATGCATGTGCAAGTATCTTTCTTGAATAATGACATCTTTTCCTCTGGGTAGATACCCAGTAGTAAGATCGCTGGATCAAATGGTAGTTCTACTTTTAGTTCTTTAAGGAACCTCCACACTGTTTTCCACAGTGGCTGTACTAGTTTACATTCCCACCAGCAGTGTAGAAGTGCTCCCCGTTCACCCCATCCATGCCAACATCAACTGTTTTGTGACTATTTGATTATGGCCATTTTTGCAGGAGTAAGGTGGATTATATAGAAAAAGATAAACATGTCCCAAATAGAGCAATAAAAATAACTAAAGGAATGGATAATGGGTTTCATGAGAAATACTTAATGAACTGTATGGTTTTCTTCAGTATGAAAAATTAATATAAAATGTAACCTACATATCTTCATATTACCAGTAACTAAAAAAGAGAATGTTGTTTCAAGTGCAATAAAAAAAAAAAGAAACACTTTAAAACATCAGCAATGTATATCTGCTTTTTAAGTGCAGAAATCCCAGAGAAAGGAACCAGTTGAAGTGTCTGTTTCTGAAACACTTGAAGCAAAACATGAACAGACTCCCCTTTAACCTGCCCAAAGAGACATAGCTGGAGAAGATGCTTTCTTTCTGACATTTTCCATGTTATTATCCTGTGATTCTATTACCTAATATTTTACAAATCAAAAGTCCATAGTGCTTTATGATCACTCTATTTTTGCCTACCTGTACAGTCAGCACTCTACAGAATTAAAAGATCTTGCCTGTTCCATGAAGTTAATCTTAATACAGTATAATGAGATAAGACATGTTGATCCTATTTTTAATTTAACAGGTCTAGTAATGAAATGTCCTCAAGCAGCATTAGTGAAACTATTTTTCTCCTAAATGACATGTAGTTAAGGAAGATCCTATTTAGATACACTCATTTATATAAACCTTTTTTCTCTTATGCCTCACAACTCCAATTCATCAGAGATGAATGGCATAATGGCTTAGTGAATAAAGATTTCCTTCAAGCCATAGGTCACAATGTGTGAAAGAAATAAAAACATGTTACTACCCACAAATATCTTCTTCTTCAATAACACCATTTTAATAGTATTTTCCCCAGTCAACTCATCAGATTGCATTATTAGTTTGCAACTGAATGTATTTCTCTCCTTATTCAGTTGAGACAATTTATTTATTTATTTTATTATTTTATTATTATTATTATTATTATTATTATTATACTTTAAGTTCTAGGGTACATGTGCATAACGTGCAGAGACAATTTATTTGCTTTTCAAAGTTCAGAGCTTACTCTTCCAATTAGATTGCTCATCTGCTCTAAGATTCCTCTTTTCTATAAAGCCTGCAAAACGAACACTTTTACAACCCTAGGAGTCAACTCTTGTGTGAGGGCTAAATATATCCTCTATAAAATGATGAAATAATATATCACTGCAAACCCTAAAGGAAAGCAAATACATGGTATGTTGCGGCCTCAAGCACGGGTGGGACTGCTTGGGAAGAGGATAAGTGAGAAGCTAAAATGACCTAGAAACATGCTTTGAAGAAATTCAGTATTAATGCTTTATGAAAATAATGCTGCATAAAATAAGGAGTTGGCTCTAACACTGAAGAAGAGGAATAAGAGCATTCTTTGTGAAAAATATTTATCCCGGAAAACAAGATAACATTTTGTCACAATCTAGCACCTTATTATATTATTATTATTATTATTATTATTGGTTTTTTTGAGACAGAGTCTCACTCTGTCACCAGGCTGGAGCGCAGTGGCAGAATCTTGGCTCACTGCAACCTCCGTCTCCCGGGCTCAAGCAATTCTCCTGCCTCAGCCTCCTGAGTACCTGGGATTACAGGCGCACACCACCACGCCCAGCTAATTTTTGTATTTTTAGTACAGACAGGGTTTCACCATGTTAACCAGGCTGATCCCGAACTCCTGACCTCAGGTAATCCACCCTGCTCTGCCTCCCAAATTGCTGGGATTACAGGCGTGAGCCACCGTGCCCAGAAAATCTAGTACCTTATTACTATTAATCATAAAATAAATCCATGAATACATACAGTATTACTAAGGCATTCTAAGCTTTCTGTGTGCCTTACAAAATTACAACCTCTAAGCTTTTTCATTGTCCTGAATTTTGTGTTAATTACTCCCTCACTTTTCTTCTATGTCTTTCCCAAATATGTATGCACTTTTGAAATATCTATTATTCAGTTTTGTTTTTTTACTTTTATAGAAATGAAATAATGAACCTATTACTGCGTGACTTAATTTTCCTCAATATCATTTTTCAAATACACTCATGTTAATACATGAAGACGTAGTTCATTGTTTGCTATTGTTATCTGTTATTCCATCATACCAATATAACACATACTTATCCATTCTAAGATTAGCAGACATCTAGCTTGTTTCTAGTTTGAGGTGCCTATGCACAAGTTGTTTTGACTATTCTCTATATATATCTGAGATTATTTGTGTAGGAGTTTCTTTTTTTATATTTGTGTGTGTGTGTGTGTAAAATTGAAAGCAAAAGGGTTTGCTCATATACATCTTTAACAGATCATATGAAAGAGTTTTTCAATGTTGTTGTAACATTTTATATTCTCACCAGCCATGTGAGTATTAGGATGCTCCATATTTGTTTCTCTCAGTTACTGGGACATTGAAGCTCTTTATATATTCTGGAGACATTTCTTTTGTCAGTTTTGTGTCACACATACTTTCTCAAATTCATGGTTTATCTTTCCATTCCTTTTATTGTGTCTCTTGATGAATAGAAATTCTTAAGTGTAACTAAATTTACCAAAATATTGAGCTACTTATATCATATTTAAGAGATTTTCTCACTAACCTACAGCAAGTGTCAGCAAACTATAGCCCACTGTCAAATTCTGGAATGTTGTAAGTTTATGGTCTGCTAAGATTATCTTTTTAAATACATATATGTGTGTGTGTGTGTGTGTGTGTATATAATATACATATATAAATCTACAAATAAATACAAATATGCAACATAGATTTTATATAAAGTACAAGCCTAAAATATTCACTTTCAGGTCCTTTTCAGAAAATGTTTGCTGACCCCTGCCTTAGGGTCATAACAACAATCTTCTATACCAACACTGTCCTATAACTTTCTCCGGTGATGAAATTGTTCTACAGTCTATGCTATCCAATATGTTAGCCAATGGTCATATGTGTCTATTGAATACTTGTACTTAATGTATTGAAAAAGTGTAATTTTAGTTTTATTTAATTAATTCAAATTTTTAATTGCTACATGTAGTTAGTGGTTATTGTATTGAACAGTGCAGTCCTATGTTTTTCCAGAAGATTTGATGTTTTTGCCTTTGCAAATTAAACCTCTAATCCAGCCAGAATAGATTTTTGTAGGTGATATCACAGGTGAATTTCATTCTCTCATTAATTTTCCCAATCATTTTCTTATCATTGCTCAAATACAGTAATATACATGTAGCACACTAGGGTAGATGTGTGTGATAGCTGGAGGCTAGAGGCCGGTGGCAGCGTCAGAAAATCATTATCACCGTGATTTTTTTAAAAAAATTATCACTTACATAGTACTTACCATGTGCTAATTTTACTTCTAAGCACTCTACAAAAATTACAGATGCTTTTCAACTTATGATGGGGGCATGTCCTGATAAACTCATTATATATAAAAAATATCATTAGAAGAAAATGTATTTAATTCTGTGCAGAAGATGGTCCCCAAATTACCATGGTTCAAATTACAATTTTTGACAGTGATTACATGAAAGTGATATGCGTCCAATAGGAAACATAGCGCCATTGTAAGTAAGTTATAGTCCTCCTTGACTTACGATGGGGTTGCCGGCAGATGAGCCCATCACAAATTAAAACATCGTATAAGTATTCAGTTTATCATTGATGGGCATTTAAATTGATTCCATGACCTTGCTATTGTGAATAGTGCTGCAATGAACATAGGCATGCATGTATCTTTATAATAGAATGATTTATATTCCTTTGGGTATATACCCAGTAATGGGATTGCTGGGTCAAATGGTATTTCTGCCTCCAGGTCTTTGACGAATTGCCACATTATCTTCCACAATGGTTGAACTAATGTATACTCCCACCAACAGTATAAAAGCGCTCCTTTTTCTCTGCAACCTTGCCAGCATCTGTTGTTTTTTGACTTTTAATAATAGCGCTCCTGACTGGCATGAGATGGTATCTCATTGTGGTTTTGATTTGCATTTCTCTAATCATCAGTGATGTTGAGATTTTTTTTCATGTGTTCTTTGGCCACATGTGTGTCTTCTTAGAGAAAATGTGGTACATATACACCACAAAATACTATGCAGTCATAAAAAGGAATGCGATCATTTCCTTTGCAAGGACATGGATGCAACTGGAAGCCATTTTCTTCAGCAAACTAATGCAGGAACGGAAAAACAAACACCACATGTTCTCTCTTATAATGGAAGCTGAATGATGAAAACACATGGACACATGGGAGGGGAAGAAACACACACTGGCGGGGGGCTGTTGTGGTAGAAGGGGTGGGGGAGTGAGAGCATCAGGAAGAATCAACTAATGGATGACAGGTTTAATACCTAGGTGATGGGATGATCTGTACAGCAAAATACCATGGCACATGTTCACCTATGTAACAAGCCTGCAGATCCTGCACATGTACCCATGAACTTATAATAAAGTTGAAGAAAAAAAGGATTTGAATAGAAGCAAAAAGAAAAATTTAATAAGTAAAATCATCATAAGATGAACCACTATAAGTCAGCAATTGGATGTAAATTACATCTCATACTAGCACTGTTATTAGCCATACTTTTCACATGGGGAAACTAAGACACAAAGAGTATATCTAAGAACCCATAGATAGTAAGTTCCAGAAGCAGGATTTGGACCCAGGCAGTTTGGCACCAAAGTTCATCCTCTTAAATCACTACCCTAATAACTGCCCTTCCAATATATTCATTTAATTTATTTAAATTTTTCTTTATTGTCTAATTGCACTGGTTTAGGCCTCTGGTAACTATATTAATGAGACTCCTTCTTGTCTTATGCCAGATTTCAAACTGAATGTTATTACAGTATGACATTTGTTTTATTTTCATCAATATATATATACTTTATCAAGTAAAGGAGTTCTATTTTCTGTTTGCTAAAATTTTCATCATGAACTATGAAATTCATGAAGTTGAAATTGAAATTTTTAAGCAAAAGCTTTTTCTGCATCTGTTGAAATTATCATATGGTGCTTCAACTTTAATATCTTAATTGATGAATTACATGAATCATTTTTCTAATATGAATGCAATCTTGCATTCTTGGAATAAATATAATCTTACCATGATGCTACATGCATATAAATATTAATATATGTGATATATATGCGAATATAGGTGGGGAGGAAAGAACTGAGAAAGGGAGGGGCACAGGGGGTATATGAGTGGAGTTGTTTGCAATTTTTTAAGATTTTAGCATTCATGTTTATGACAAATACCAGCATAAAAACTATCTCCTGTTACAACGTCCTTGTCTGGTTTTGTTATCAACATTATATAGCCTCAATAAATCAGTTGAAGTGTATTATTTTTTATTCTCTGAAAGTGTGTATGATTAAAAGTATTTGTTCATTGTTTGAGGGATTTTTATTCCATTTTATTTATTTATTTCTTATCTTTTATTTTAGATGCAGGGGTACATGTGAAAGTTTGTTACATAGGCGAACTCATGTCATGGGGGTTTGTTGTACAGATTATTTCATTACCCAGATATTTAGGCCAGTACCCAATAGTTATCTTTTCTGCTCCTCTCCCTTCTCCCACCCTCCACCCAAAGTAGACCCCATTGTCTGCTGTTCCGTTCTTTGTTTTCATGAGTTCTCATCATTTAGCTCTTGCTTATAAGTGAGAACATGCAGTATTGGATTTCTGTTCCTGTATTCGTTTGCTAAGGATAACAGTCTATAGCTCCATCCCTGTTCCCACAAAAGACATGATTTCATTGTGTTTTATGGCTGCTTAGTATTCCATGGTGTATATGTAGCATATATACTGGGTATATACCCAGAGGTATATACCCAGTAATGGGATTGCTGGGTTGAATACTAGTTCTGTTTTTAGCCTTTTGAAGAATTGTCACACTGATTTCTACAATAGCTCAACTAATTTACACTCCCACCAACAGTATATAAGTGTTCCCTATTATCCATAAACCTCACCAGTATCTGTTATTTTTGACTTTTGAATACTAGCCATTCTGACTTGTATGAGATGGTATCTCATCGTGGTTTTGATTTGCATTTCTCTAATGATGAGTGATATTGAGATATTTTTCATATGTTTTTTGGCCACATGTAAGTCTTCTTTTGAAAAGTGTCTGTTCATGCCCTTTGCCCACTTTTTTATTGACCTTTGAGTGCATTTATTACATATAAATTAACCTCAAAATTGTTTTTAAGAAACTCTAAACAGTCACACAGAATCAAAAATTGTGTACTTCAGTATTGTAGTCTTGAATCTGTAGATTGCTTTGGGAGGTATGGCCATTTTAATGATATGACTCTTTCTATCCATGAGCATGGGATACTTCAGGTTCTGTTTCTTATCTTTACAATTACGGTGCAATCATCATTTATTTGAAATCTGTCATTTAAATGAAGGAATATGTAGTACTACAATGGTTGAAGACACATGAGCTGATACCGTGTATGCTGGGAGACACCCATATAGCAGGGGGTTCTCTGAATTACTTTCCATGTGGAATAAAATTATTTGTGTTCCTCCCTTAAATTTGCTTAAGTTCCTTATAGATGCTGGATATTAGACCTTTTCAGATGCATAGTTTGCAAAACTTTTCTCCCATTTTTAAAGTTGTCTATTTACTACGTTGATAGTTTATATTGCTGTAAGAAGCATTTAATTAGATCCTATTTGTCAATTTTTGCTTTTGCTGCCATTGCTTTTGGTGTCTTTATCATGAAATCTTTGCCCATTCCTATATTCAGTATGGTATTGCCTAGGTTATCTTCCAGGGTTTTTATAGTTTTGGATTTTACACTTAAGTCTTTAATTTATCTTGAGTTGATTTTTGTATATCATGTAATGAAGGGGTCCAACTTCTTCTGCGTAAGACTAGCCAGTTATCCCAACACCATTTATTGAACAGGGAGTCTTTTTCCCATTGTTTGTTTTTGTCAGCTTTGTAGATGATCAGATGGTCACAGGTGTGCAGCGTTATTTCTGGGCTCTTGATTCTGTTCCATTGGTCTATGTGCCTGTTTTTGTACCAGTAACACACTGTTTTGGTTACTCTAGCCTTGTGGTATAGTTCAAAGTCAGGTAACATGATGCCTCCAGCTTTGGTCTTTTTGCTTAGGATTGCCTGGGCTATTTGGGGTCTTTTTTGGTTCCATATGAATTTTACAATATTTTTTTCCAGTTCTGTGAAGAATGTCATTGGTAGTTTCATAGGAATAACACTGAATCTGTAGATTGCTTTAGGAGGAATGGCCATTTTAATGCTATGACTCTCTCTATCCATGAGCATGGGATGTTTTTCCACTTGTTTGTTCCATCTCTGATTTCTTTGAGCAGTGTTTTATAAATCTTATTGTAGAGATCTTTTACCTCCCTGGTTAGCTCATTCAGCTGATAAACAATTTCAGCAGTTTCAGGATACAAAATCAATGTACAACAATCACTAGCATTCCTATACAACAACAGCCAAGCCGAGGCCCAAATCAGGAAAGCAATCCCACTCACGACTGATACAAATAGAATAAAATACCTAGGAATACAGCTAACTAGAGATGTGATTAATTTTTGAAAATAAATTATCCTAAGGTTTGTTTGCATAAAAATAATAATGAATTCACTCTTACTACATAAGAGATATTTTCTAAATACATGATTATTGGCGATTTCCTGGCTCCCATCATTGCAGCTGCCATTTTAACTCTAATTGTTAGCCTTTTTAGATGATCTATAAGATTTACCTGGCTGATTTTAATATTAGTTCTTAGTTTTAGTGTTTTTCAAGATTATCTATATTGTGCTTAGATTTGGACTTAATCTTATTCATCCTGTTTTGGATTTGTTGGGGATTCCTAGTTTGAAGATTTATTTCTTTCAGCAATTGTGTAAACCATTTAGCTATTAACTCATTGAAAATTTCTCATTCTCCATTTTTTTTCTATTCCATCCCTCTAATATTTTGATCAGATGCCTTTTAATGATTTTCAGTCTGTCATGCATTATTTTTGACATTTATTCATACTTTCCATCTCTTAGTTTCTGTGTGCTAAATTCTGAGTAATTTCAGATACACTATAAAGTTTACCAATTCTCTTCATTTATGTTCAACATGCTGTTTAATCAACATTAAGCTTTATTTTTAACCTGACACCAAGTTTGAATTTAAGTGACTTATTTTTAATTTCTAGAAAGATCTATTTTTATGCTTTGTCAAATTTTCCTAGTTAAATATGATGGTTTCTTATTTCTTACTCATGCTTAAATACCTTATTTTATTTCTCTAGACATCTTAAATATATTCATTCATTTTATATTTTTCTGATAATTCCAGTGTTCATAGTCTTTGCTAGTTTGTTGAATTTGACAATTGTGATGTTTCTGTTGTCATTGTCTCAAAGATTTTAGTTTGCTTGTTTGTCTGTATTTTGTATGACTTTGATTATTAACTCAACATTAGGTATGCAAATATACCCATGAAACAATGACTTAAGAACCAAATTAAAGGAATTCACTTCTTTGATAGGTCAAATGACATAAAATATATGATTGCTTTGACAGATATAAAGAGGTATTTTTTAACATTTATCAACCATTCTAGATTTCTTTTAACGAAGTAGTAGGAAAGAATAAAAAAAATTTTCCTAAATAATGAAATATTGTGCATCTGCAACAAAATATCAGACAGGTAATGATACAGTGGTGATGTATGCCTTTAAAGCTCCATTGTTTAAAAAAGCATGTGTTTCACAGGTGTAGGAAAACAGGCTTTCCAGGATGTTGAGAAGCTAGAAAGAAGTACTTCTTAAGTACTTTTGGGTACAAACTCCATTTTTCTTCCTAGGTAGGGATGTGACCTCACTGATAATGCATTTTGGCCATCACCAGGGAAAACATACTGTTTGCAAACATCCACTTAATAGGAAATACTAAGCAAAGAGGCTCTATACATTTTTCTTGAGTAGTTATGTGAGCCATGAATATATGAAACTATGGAACAACTCAAAATCAAGCTTTTTTTCAAGCTGGTAAGACTCTACCTGTTTCAGACAGCATCATCAACAGCTGGGTAACACTCAGTGGAAGACTGGGAACCAAGAGATATTGTACTGTGATACTTTGTGGCTTTTAGGTTTCTGTGTCTTTAGCTACATTAGTCTGGAAGTTACAGTGAAGTGTGAATGTAGGTGTTAGACTTTTCCAATCAATCAATAATACATCTGAAATCATACAATAGGACACTAATACCAGGTGCTGATTGGTATCAGCTGAGTCAAAAACAGTACTATGATCAAACAGTTTGGAAAATAATATGTATTAAACACATCATCTTCTTGGAAATTTAGAATTACAATGGATAAGTAGAAGTTCTGTGATTTCTAACAATAAAGCAAATTACTTCATTTAGAGCAGGGGTTAGCAAATTCTTTTTTTTTTTTTTTTTTAATGTATAAGGGCCAGATAGTAAATATTTTAAACTTTGTAGCCCATACATCTCTGTCGCATCAAATCAATTCTGCATTTGTTGTGGGAAGCAACCATAGATAATACTTCAACAGTTATAGTGGTGTTTCAATAAAAATTTATTTACAAAGACAGGCAGAGGGCTGTATATGGCCCATGTACCATATACAAGAGTAACTTTCTACACTAATTTGATCACAGGTATTTTTTTCACCCAAATCCCCATTAATAACCAAATGTTTTTAAATAAAAAGAAAGTAAAATGATGGATAAATCTTACTAGATAAGCAAAGATAATTAGTTTTAAATGTGATTTTCTATTTTTGGCTTTATGTAAGTCTAACAGAAGATTTATTACATATTATCCAAAAATATCAAGATAGTAGAATAGCAAAATAAAATTTCAAACTGTTGCTTTCCATTTCTTTACACATGGACTTTAACAATATCCCATCTTGTGATTATCCTAATGTTATGGAAAATCATTTGAAAGGCATGGTATCCAGATCTGGGGATAACGAAACAGAAAATATTAAAACTACAATTCCAAATTAAACAGATATTGTAAACTTTATGTATTTTCTAATCTTTTCTGTGTTAAACACTTTTTAACTTTTGTCAAAATTTCCAAGTCAAATATGGTAGTTTATTATTTTTTACTCATACTTCAATACCCCATTTTATTTTTGTAAATATGTTAAATATTCTCACTCATTTCTGTGAGTGAGTAGATTTTCAAAAAATGTTTATTTCCATAAGTGAGATTTTTCTTGTTTAATTCTGTGATGAAATAAAGCAGGAAATGGTCAACTATTCTAACTTATGGCACATGGGCTATAAGCAGTTCTCTGCCTGTGTTTTTAAATAAAGTTTTATGGAAACACAGCCATGCCTATTTGTTGAAGTATTTTCTATGGATGCGTCTCACAACAAACGCAGAATTGATTGGATGCATCAGAGAACTACAGGCTGCAAAGTCTAGAATATTTACTATCAGGCTGTGAAAGGAAAATAAATCTCTGGACTCCCAAATCACTAAGCCAAATGGAAAAGTCAAGCTGGGAAATGCTTAGGGCAAACCTGCTTCCCATTCTATTCCAAAAAAAAAAGAAAATACCTACTAAGATAAAAAAGCTACATATCTCCCTCACTATTTGACGACAAGGAAATATTGTTTCACTAAGCCAGACTAAAGCGAAAATGACTATTCCTGGAAATTGCCTATTCAGTGAAAGGCTAATCAGAAACTCAAAAGGATGCAACTATTTGTCTCTTATCTACCTATGGCCTGGAAACCCCCTCCCTGCTTTGAGTTGTTCTGCCTTTCCGGACTGAACCAATGGAAATCTTACATGTATTTAGCGATGTTTCCTGTCTCCCTAAAATGTGTAAAATGAAACTGTGTTTCAGCCACCTTGGCTACTTTACGTCAGGACATCCTGAGGCTGTGTCACAGGCCTGAGTGTGTCCTTAACCTTGGCAAAATAAATTTTCTTAATTGCCTGAGAACTGTCTCAGATACATAGGGTTCACAGGACCTTTGTAGAAAAATAATACATTGACATAACATGGGTCCAAGAACTGAAAAGCCAACTCTGTAGCTGAGGTATTTAACTAATATTTGATAGATGTTGACAACATGACTACCAAACCACATATGTGGCATCCTGCAGCGCATACCTCATAATTACCTTTTTGTCATTTGTTAGGAATAATGCTCAAAATCTTAAGGAAATTGAATACTCGAACAAAGGATTCTCAGCAAAGCAATTTCACTTTTGTGCTGAGAGGTGGCTCCTTGGCCAGTCGCCATGAGAGCACACCTGAACAAAGGGGCACGAGAGCCTTTATTCCTGACGCAAGTCCTGCCCCTGTACCCTTTCCCCATTGGCTGGAGTTGGGTCATACAATCTAAACTAATCCCAGTTGGCTAAACATTTGATTTTTTAAAATAAGGTGGGCACGTAAAACAAAGCAGAGAGGAAAGGGGAAGGGGTGGCTGTAATGAGCTAGAAAGTTATAGTCCTCTTTCCAAATAATGAAAGGAATGTGAGCTGGTACTGGTAACGCCTGGTACTGTGGCGTGCCTGGGCATCTAACAAAAGCAAAAAGAAAAAAAAGGAGAAAAAGGGAAAAAGGTGGGGGGGCGGTTACTATGAATTAAAGAATAAAAGATTGATCGGGTTATTTGAAGAGAAACCTCATCATATCCCACATCATTATATTTGACACTTTAGTATTATCGAGCAATCTATCAATGAACCCTAAAGAAGGTACTATGAATGAATTATGAATATTTTCTCTTTCTACTGTCTAAATGTAATAAAAGTGTTTTCATTCTTTTGCTTGACTGGTATATCCTAACTGTATGATTTGCCCTTCATTTCTTAATATTATCTCAAAAGGTGGCATTACTGAAGATATTAAGGAAAATATTTATATGGAAGAGAATAAGGTTCACCTTTGGTTTAATCCCTGTGTGGATGCAAACTAATCACTTTACTTCTCCAATCGTCTGTTTAATCATTGGTAAAATAGAATAATTAAACATTTTTCACAAGGTTATTATGATAATTACATGATATCATTTATGTGGAAATCTGAGTAAAGTTCCTAGCTCTTAGCAGGCATCTGAGAAAGGATAGTTGCATCTAAAGGAGAAATGACTCCCTATTTTATTAACTTTATTCATCGTCACTTATTTGTAGTCTAAATGTGTTTGGAAAGCAGATTTCATCCTTTAGAAGGCTCACTTAAGGGAATCAACAGAAAAATAAAAATACATATTATTCACATTTCAAAACAAGATATGGTAAGAATTCACCACATGGTTTGGAAGTAGTTACTACCACAGAGTAGTGTGGTAATAGAGTTCTAAATAGTGTCTTAATTGCAAGATATCATTATTCACTCTCATGACAATTTCAGAGCAACAGCTTGGTAAAGGCCACAGTTGCATTACTGATAGTTCTAAGACTTTGCTCATTTTAAAAGCATTCAATCAGGAAAACATTCCTTTCCACTAATGATTTCCAATCATAAACCTCTCCTAGCAGGCTGTAATGCAGTTCTCATTATGTTGCTCTATCCCACCTGGCCTGCTGCTTAGCCACCCCTGACAATTTTACTTCAGATTAGAAATACATGACCTCTATTGTACTGACTTTCAAATATCAGAAAAGAACCCTAATTTGGCTCTACACAGAATGTCAAATCACTACATAATAATTTATCAAAAGACTAGGTGATACCAAAATATTAATTTGAATCAAACTTGTGCTGTCATAATGTTTGTATGGGTCTATTCAAAATCCATTTTTTAAAAAGATAGAAACTCTGGACTATATCATGAGATGATTTTTGGCAATCACTGTCTAATATAAGGAAAGCTATTTGAATATGTCCATTGTGGAATCTGGTTTGCTGCCTATACACCTCTATACATAGCAGTTTCAACTGGGGAATCTGCCTTATTCTTTAAATGGCCCCAGATGTCATAATCGAATTCTAAGCTCCAATTTTCATTTGTGCGCCATAGTCTCAAGCATTAACACCTACCTCATTTAATCCCATCCATGTATACTTTTCTAGGCTGACTTTAATAATACCAACTTTAAGATTTTCTTTTTTGCAGTATTATAAATATCATGCCTGGGAGAAGTATATTCTAGGATTTCAGTCAGCAAGCTAGAGGACAAACAAGTTGGCGGAACAATTAGCTATTTCTCCAGCAACTCACAGACATCCAAGCTTTTGGCTTTTGTTTTACTGTTTTGTGTACCTGAATTACCCTTCTTTTCCTTTTTCCCTGAAAAAGCTGTTTCTTTTTTTCACTTAAGCCACCTCTGTCTTTCCCACAGCAATTGCCTGTGTAAGTTGTTTTATTTTATCCTTCACTAGACCAAAAATTCTTCCAAGGTAGAGATCTATCATTTATTATTTTTCTTCTACACTTTGCACATTAGGAATGGGGGAGCTGAGATGCTACACAAGGATTTGCTTAAATCAGAAGAATATATTGTGAATCATAAAGTAAATATTCATACCTCGTTAGAATCCCAAGACCGAATGCCTTTCACTTTCCTTCCAAGATATCTACAACTGGCCTTTATCCTCCACTTTGGCATGTATTTACTAGCATTGCGCATTTCTATGATGTTTTGTCACCTGTTTTCTAATTCTAGTTTCCATGCTCCCCAAGTCATATATACATAACTGTTCACTCCACCATTCCCTTGGGAATTTTATAGACCTGATGGTTTTTGAGTCATATCTGAGTTCAAAGCTCAGTTCTAATCCTCAAAAATCATGTGATCATAGGCAACCCACTAACTAGCTCATCTTCTTAACTGACCCTAAAAATATGTATCTGTGCACACCTGTTTAACACCACAGTTATCACTTCCTCAAAAACATAGGTATGTTTCAGTCTCCCACAGCTAGGATCATGTCTGATACAGATGTGCTCTGAGGGATGAATTCATTCATTCCTTTCTTCATTCTCTCATCCATTCATTGTATTGCGTTTGAGAACCCTTTTATTTTACTTCGATTATAGCACCTTGAAGTGAGGCAGTCCTGGGATTAGTTTCTGGCTTTGTCACTTATTAACTGTGCCTTTTCATATTTAGTTTTTACTTTTTAACATGTCCAAATTTCCCACTTGATTACAGACTCCTTAAAAGCAAGGAATGTATATTATTTATCTTTATGTTGTTTTCCTTCATTGGTTGTCACGATGTTTCAAAATTTGAGTTTATTTGTTCGTTTTTTGAGATATTTATTTATTTATTTTTTAAGAGCGGATTATTCTATGGAAAATTCAGGCATGAGGATGAATGATCCGTAGTGAAAAGATTTTACTTTGTAAAATCAGATAGGGTTTGGGAAAATCCCACCTCTAGCCTCCACCTACCTGGGGGACCTTAAATTAGATTCTTAAATATTCTGAGCCTCAGATTCCAAATGACAAACTATAGGGTGACAAATTAATGCTGGTTTATCCCAAAATTTTCTGGTATAGCTGTGAAAAGCCTCACATCCAAGGAAATGCCTGAGTTCCAGGAAATCCAGGATGGTTTGTCACCCCTAGTACAGTAGGAGTACTAGATCATGGAGTTAGTTTATTAATATTATTATTATTATTGAGACAGGGTCTAGTTCTGTCACCCAGGCTGGAGTGCAGTGATGTGATCTTGGCTCACTGCAACCTCTGCCCTCTGGACTCAAGTGATTCTCCAGCCTCTGCCTCCCATGTAGCTGGGACTACAGGTGCGAGCCACCAAAGCCTGGTGAATTTTTGTATTTTTTGCAGAGTTGGGTTTCTACATGTTGCCCAGGCTAGTCTAGAACTCCTGAGCTCAAAGTGATCCGCCCGCCTCAGCCTCCCAAAGTGCTGGGATTACAGACGTGAGCCACTGCACCCAGCCAAGTTAGTATATTATTAAGAAATGTTTTCAAAGTGTCCAGCACAGTGCCTAGCATGTGGTATATCCCTACCCTAGACCATTTATTTGAGCTCCAAACATACAAATTAATCTCTACTGTTGATCTTTACTCCTAGATATCTTAAAAACTCCTCAAACTCAGAAGTGGATGCCAAACTATATTACACATTGTATCTATCCAAGTCCCAATAGTTACAGATGACTCCTTGGAAAGGGATAAATAGAAAGACTATTTACAAATATTGTGGTCAGTTTTATAGGAACCAACAAGGGATCTTGAACCACCCTAGCACAATAACAGTGAGAATATGTGTCATAGGAATAAACTCACTAATAGACTGTGGACAAGCAAGAAGTGCAAGGGAAATAATATGTCAGTTTCTCTCTCCAACTGCCCAGTGACCTCCTGCCGGAGGCTCTCACTGGCCAAATACATCAAGATACCAGACAGCAAGGTGGATGAGTCTATACAGTCTATAATGGCAGCGTCCCAGGGCAGAAATAGGTAGGAGAAGAGTAAAGAAAAAAATCAAGAAAGGTAAATGGAAGGTATCTACCATATCTACAAAACCTAGACCTCTTTCAATGTACCCTATCTCAAGAATAAATACTATTAGCCATGAAGTTGCCGAAGCTATGTCCCTGGCACTTACCCTCAACAATTGCTTCTTCATCATTCCCCATACGCAATTCAGGAGAACGTTCTTAATTTTACTTTCAAAATTATTATAGAATCAGTTCACTTTTCTCCATCTCCACCACCACCATCGCCAAGCTAGCCTTACATTTTGCCTTGATGATTCTATGAGCCTCTTAACTCATCTGCCTGTTCCTGCTCTGGACTCCTTCCAATATGTTCTCTGAGGAATAAGGAATGCTGAGAGGTCAGGTGAACAAGATAGGTCTTGAGGTGCGTTGTATACAAAGGAGAACCTCAGCACTGATCAGAGAAATTGACTGTTTATTAATTGTAACACACTGTGTGTAACACATTCTGTTATTACCTACACATTAGTGTTATTACTAACACATACTTAAAATAAGTAACAGTCTGTGTAACACATTATGTTATTATTTACACATTCTGTAATTGACTGTTTACTTACTGATCTTTACCATTGTGGTTTAAGGCTCTTGAAGGCAATTATCATGTCTTGTTCATCATCATATTCTCAGCACTTACCCTAGTACCTGACGTATGGTAGATGTTCAAAAAATATTTATTAAATATTCATATTTTTGGCTCAGCATTTTATTCATTAAAATCTCACAACAAGGAGATACTTCAGACTCCAGAATAAATGTTTTCATGGTTTCTGCAGCAACCATGCTCACAATTTCTGGGAGAACCACTTGCTGTAGCTTCCCAGTAAAGTCTAAACTTACAGTACCTTGCAGTATTCAGGGTAGAAGGGAATCTGTCTTTTGGGGGCTAGTCTTATTTCCTACATATTTTGTATACATTCATTTGTGTATGTGTGAGTGTGTGCACGAGAGAAATAGAGTGAAGGAGAGAGGAGGAAGAGAAAAGGAAGTAGTAATAGTAGAAGAGTCACAACAAACATTCACTGAGCATTTATTATGTGCCTGGCTAAGCACTTGGAATATGTTATCTCATATAATCCTCACAATCACCATACATGAGGCTCAGAGACTTGATATGACTTATCTCTTACCATATGTAACTTACCATATTACACAGTAAATAAAAGAAGGAAGCAGATTTTAAATCTAGTTTTATCTGACTTCAGAGCCTATATTCTTCCCTATATGACAGGGGCTATCAAACTTTCTCTGTAAATGGCCAAATAGTAAATATTTATGGCTTTGCAGCTTATAAAGTCTCTGTCACAACTACTCAAGTCTGCCATTGTAGCACAAAATCAGTCATAGACAATACATAAATGAATGAGCATGGCTGTGTCCCAGTGAAACGATATTTGTAAAATCAGGTAGTGGGCCCACTTTGATCCTTGAATAACAGTGAGCTGACATCTGCTCTATGTCAGGTGTTTCTCAACCTTGGCTACACCAAAAGATCACCTGAGAAGCTTTACAAATGAAAATGTCTAGATTATACACCAGAGTAGTTGATCCTGAAAGGCTTCTGAGACAAATATACCTAAGTTTGACCTTGAAAGTTGTTTTACTGTTCTAAACATACTGATAGGGAAACCGAAGTCCAAAGAGGTTAAGTAAATTATTCAAGGCTATCGATATTATGTAAAAGAGGCAATGGGCATCTACCTGTCTGCTTTCACATTTACATTCCATTGCAATGTTCTGTTCCAACAGTGCATGGCAGCAGGTCAGTTGTGAAAGGTTTGTTGCCTTGGATTGGTAAGACTAATCACTAATAAGCCTTTAACCAGTTAGAAGCAACTTGACTCCACATTCATCATTTCCCGCTTTATTAGTGGAGGGGAGAAACTTAAAAGGTAGTGGGGAATACTGCTATTAATAAAGATGATTTCATTTCAATAATCCATTTTATCTGTCATGTCAAACATTGCATCACATTATTCTGAGTCAAATTTATTATTCCAAATTAACAATTTTTTCTTTTCCTTGTTTTTTGAGATGGAGTTTTGCTCTTGTCACCCAGGCTGGAGAACAGTGGTACAATCTCAGCTCATTGCAACCTCCCCCTCCCAGGTTCAAGCGATTCTCCTGCCTCAGCCTCTGGAGTAGCGGGGATTACAGGCATGCGCCACCATGCCCAGCTATTTTTTTTATTTTTAGTAGAGACAGGGTTTCGCCATGTTGCCCAGGCTGGTCTTGAACTCCCGACCTCAGGTGATCCACCCGCCTCAGCCTCTCAAAGTGCTGGGATTACAGGTGTCAGCCACTGTGCCCGGCCCAAATAAATATTTTTTTTTTAAAATGTTGAAACTGAATAAAAGTTCTGAGTCTCACTCTGAAAGCTCAGGACAAAAATAATAGCTTTCAGTAGCATTACCTATATCACTTCCCTCTTAAATAGAAATCACTTATTTTTCACACAAAACCAATGGTAGTAGATGACAAAGTTTATTCTGTTTGATGTGAGATTATGCACAAGGACTCTGGATCAGTAAATCTGGAAAGAATGTCACAATCATGGTCTATTAGTATAAACTGCCATGAATTTAAAACTGCTATTAAAATGAAACACTTAAGGGTTCTATTTAAAAAGCTGAAGTTTGCTTATCAGATTTAAATTCACAGTATGGAGAACCTGACAGTTTGAGACATTCTAAAATCTACAATATTTGCATGTATAATGTGTAGGTGGACAAAATTGATATTTTAGAAAACCTTATAAATTCTTATGGTCATTCCCATATTCCTCAAATTCCGCTTGAAATTTAATATACAGAAGCTGAAAATTATTTTATAATCTCAGATTACATAAAAAACAGAAAAATAGGCCGGGCACGGTGGCTCACGCCTGTAATCCCAGCACTTTGGGAGGCCGAGGTGGGCGGATCAGGAGGTCAGGAGATCGAGACCATCCTGGCTAACATAGTGAAACCCCATCTCTACTAAAAATGCAAAAAATTAGCTGGGCATGGTGGCGGGCGCCTGTAGTCCCAGCTGTTCAGGAGGCTGAGGCAGGAGAATGAACCTGGGAGGCAGAGCTTGCAGTGAGCCAAGATCACGCCACTGCACTCTGGCCTGGGCTACAAAGTGAGACTCTGTCTCAAAAAACAAAATAAAACAAAAAACAGAAAAATAAGTCTCATGAATAATAGTGTTTTAAAAAAATTAGTATCATAAAAATATAACCAACAATGTTAATTATGTTAACATACAAGTATATTCATTGGTTTATTTTTCATTCTTAGTGATCTTTAACTGCTTCTTACCGTTAAAGAGAAAAACATGTTTATTAAGTGGAGTTGTTTTATGGTGATTTGCAAACTGTAATCACTCAATATATATTTACCAAATGGGTTCTTTTGATTCACTAATTGATAATTACACCAAGGCAAACATGGTTTAACGGAGAAAAGCAATATGAAAATAAGACTGCTAATTCACAAAATAATAGCAAATGACCTTTGCGTATTTTCCAAAGCTGCAAGGAACATATAAAGGACATTGTACACCCTTTACTCGTTCAAAATCCCCCTTACTGCTGCAGCTCCAGCAAACAAGCGGCTATTTGCTTAGCACTTCTGAGTAACTGGCATTTTCAATCATGTGATAAGAGAGAGCACGGGAATTGGCACATTTCCAGAATCAAACACACCTTTGTGAAGTCAGAAGGCTTTTAAAACCTTGCTCCTGTAATTGGCCAAATCTGTCTTGAGTAAACGGAAGCAGGTATAAAACTATCAAAAATCCAGGCTACTGGAACATTTCCTTTTTTCCATTCACAATTTTCACATTCTACTTTGTTAGCACCGTAAGTAAATATCATATCATTCAACATGAGTCTCTGAAATGCTTGTTCCCCAGTGCCCTAAAGAAATAGCACTTGAACATAAATTTAATTACCTCAGCAAGGCCATTTTTATGCTTTCTGCAGAGGCCGGGCGCGGTGGCTCACGCCTGTAATCCCAGCACTTTCGGAGGCCGAGGCGGGCGGATCACGAAGTCAGGAGATCAAGAGCACGGTGAAACCCCGTCTCTACTAAAAACACACAAAAAACAGCCGGGCGCGGTGGCGGGCGCCTGTAGTCCCAGCTACTCCGGAGGCTGAGGCAACAAAATGGCGGGAACCCGGGAGGCGGAGCTTGCAGTGAGCGGAGATGGCGCCACTGCACTTCAGCCTGGGCGAGAGTGACGCTCCGTCTCAACAAACAAAAGAGTTATACTTTCTGCAGAAAGGGTAGAGTCGCCAGCAGTTTTGCCAAGAGACTACACCGAACAAAGGAGCAGGTTAATTTATAACCTGAGGCATCCACCCTACTGCTGTGTCCAGTTTCCATTGGCTGGAACAGGACCTCACATTCTGTATTTATTTGTCCGGACTAGCTAGCAACTTAGAACTTTTAAAAGAGGCAAAGGAAGAGGAGAACAAAGGAAGGAGAAGTAACTTGTGGAATGCTGAGAAAGGTAAAAAAAAAAAAAAAAAAAAAAAAAAACACCTTCAAATAAGGAAGAGGCACAGGCTATGACCTAATGTTTGCTTGAACCAGTATGAGCATGCCAGGGCAAATATTTAGGCTAAATTGTGGGAGCTAAGAACATAAAGTACATTGATTTCTTTATTACCACTAGCAGATATTTAAGAAGGCTGGCACAGGTCTTTGAATAAATTTTGCTTCTAAGAGAAAGTTACTATTTATTCCTAATTAGACGGGGAGGAAAGTCTTTGAAGAGGAGCCTCTACTTTTTACATGAGGTTACTGAAAATGCGTGTGAAATGTATGTTTGCTACTAAATCCTATTTTCAATACACAAGGCAAGGTAGCTTTGTAAGAGAACCATAGAGAAACCACTAAGAAGAAAATGCCTGTCAAGGAAAGAACTATACATTCTCTGACGGGGTCATTCTTAATCTTTCGGGGTTATTGGACAACTTTGAAAATATATGAAAAGTCAGACCTTTCAAGGGAGAAAAAAAGGACAGATAAACAAAATTTTGCATTCAGTTTTAGGAAGTTCAAAGACCCCTCCCCAAAACCTCAGATTTTAAAAAGAAATTCTGCTCTTATTCATTGTTCCTGAGAGCGCATTAGAGCTTAAGGAAGTAAATAAATGTGAAGCAAAGGTAACATCCCATTATATCTGCCATCAGGTTAAAAATACCTTTTATTCTTTCTTTGAATATACTGACTGAAAGATTAATTCATTCATGCATTTAACACATGTTATTTAGTATGTATTATGTACAAGTGTCTGTTCTAGGTGCTAGGGAGCAATGAATAAGACAAAAACACAACTCTAATTAAGTTTATACGTTGAAATGCTATTCAAGCTACCCAGAGTGTATGTTACAAGGTAAAAAAAGAATCTTAAGCTGCTATACCAGAATTATGTTTCTTCTTTACTTTTTTAAATTCATATTTGACTAACAACAATTAAAGATATTTATGGGGTACAATATGATGTTTGATATGCGTACATTCCAGAAACAATCAAGTCAATCAACATATTCATCACCTCACTAACCCACCATTTTTCTGTGGTGAGAAAGTTAACAGTCCTCTCTTTTTAGCAATTCTGAATTACTGGAAACAATGATTGGCAATCCTAGCTGTATATTAGAATCACCTGGGGAACTTTGACTCTCAGTGCTCCATGGCTGAAATGTCACCTGCCTTATTTCTCCTGTCCCACAAACTTTCTATGGAGAGTATTATACTAAGAAATGCTTTGTGTATTCTGTTTGCATTTTATGTGTGCATGTGTGCACACATGATCATGGGCACGTGTGTGTGTGCATCTGTGTGTATGTCTGTGTGTGTATGGTGTTTGAGGATAGGAAAATATCTGAGTTGCACGTAGGTATAGATCTATTGCAGAGGTGGCCTAGCACATGTAGGATGGGGAGATAATCTTTGAACAGAATAATTAACTAGACGTTACTGTGATAGCTTGAGGTCCCCTTGGGGAAAATGATCATGACTTCCAGAGGACACTAAATTCTCACGGTATGTATCTCAAATGTTAGGGAGACCCTACAGGGTATCTGGGTCATATTTACTTTGGAAAATATTTGTGCTGGCTGTGGCTATAAAATATTGTAGTACTTTTCACCTGTTTTGAGTACAACTAAAACCAAAGGAATACGTGGCTGCAGATTTGAAGCAATCCCTATAAAAAGGTAGCACTCATTTAAGTTATATTATACTTATTATCTTTCTATTGTTTTCTTTTTCCTTCTTTCCTTCTTGCTTTTTCTTTCTTGTTTTTTCTTTTCTTCTTTCTTCCTCCCCTCCTTGCTTCCTTCCTTCCCTCTCTCCCCCTCCCTCATACCTTTCTTCCCTTTTTTCTGTCTTGTTTTTACACTTTTAATCAGTTATATACTAATTTGACTAAAGGAGATAAGTAGTACTTCATCTATCCAACCTAGTGTACTCAACAATAGACCTTGTAACTAATCAAGAGTGCTACAATTCTGGAACTATGTAAAAAAAATACACAGAATTCTATAAGAGCTTTTTGGCCCTGAATATAATCTATGCTGGGAAGTGATGTTTTCACCTGGTTACAAGTATGACTCAAAAATAAAACAACACATTCATGGACCTCCCTCAATGTAAGCTAATTAATTTTCTACATTTTTCTATCATTCTAAGTTTACTCTGATGAATTACTCACAAGCTACAAGAATGTAACTCAAAGAAATGATGCTGAGAGAAATAGTGGAACTTTGTCACCTTGTTTGCTGTTGCATATTTTTTAGAAGATTTGGCTTTTTTGAATCTACAAAGGACATAATTTTAATAATATAACAAGGTCCTATCTGACACATACTATTTCATGGTATCTAATATTTTATTGCCAAGTACTAATTTCTCTTAAATTTCACAATTTATATTTGTTTATTAAAATATTTATTATATTCTAGGCCAGGTGCAGTGGCTCACACCTGTAATCCTAGCACTTTGGGAGGCCAAGGCAGGTGGATCACCTGAGGTCAGTAATTCAAGATCAGCCTGGTCAACGTGATGAAACCTCGTCTTTACTAAACACACACACACACACACACACACACACACACACACACACACACACACATACAAAATTAGTTGGGCGTGGTGGTGGGCTCATGTGATCCCAGCTACTCAGGAGGCTGAGACAAAAGAATCACTTGAACCCGGGAGGTAGAGATTGTAGTGAGCCGAGATTGCACCATTGCACTCCAGCCTGGGTGACAAGATCAAAACTACGTCTCAAAAAAAAATTACATTCTATATTAGTGTTCCCTCAACCTCAGTAATACTGACATTTTCTGCAAAGAAAATATCCCTTGTGAGTTTCTGTCCTGTGCATTGTAGGATGTGTAGCAGCACACCTGACCTCAATCCACTAGATGCCAGTTGTACCCCTCCCACGAGCTGTGGCAACCAAAACTGTTTCCATATAGTGCAAATGTCTTTCAGGGTGCAAAATTATCTCCAGTTGAGGACCACGGACATATAACATGCCATAAGGAATTCAAATTAGCTTGTAAAATACAGTAAAATAAAAACGAAGTATAAATAAGAATCAAGTTTCACAAACAAATGTATATGTTGATAGAAATCCAAAATCAGTGGGAGAGGAAGGGAACAGAGATATGTAAGATCTTAAGGGCTGAAAGATCTGATGTTATTGAGCCTGAGCTGTCAACTTAAGAATTATGAAGTCTACACATTTGGAAAGGAGATTTTATTCTTATAAAGTGTTGCAGCCTACAAGGTGGCCATGCTAACAGGCTTGGAAGAATACACTGTGGCAGAGACCATGGATTAGTTTTTTTACACACTGCTATAAAAAACTGTCTGATACTGGGTATTTTCTAAAGGAAAGAGATTTAATTGACTCACAGTTCTGCATGTCTGGGGAGACCACAGGAAACTTACAATGATGGCAGAAGGCACCTGTAATGGTTAATATTGAGTATCAACTTGGTTCTATTGAAAGATGCAAAGTATTGTTCCTGGGTGTGTATGTGAGGTTGTTGCCAAAGGAGATTAGCATTTGAGTCAGCAGACTGGGAGAAGGAGACCCACTCTCAATCTGGGTGGGTACCATCCAATCAGCTGCCAGCATAAAAGCAGGCATGAAAAGAGCAGACTTCCTGAGTCTTCTGGTTGCCATCTTTCTGCCATGCTGGATGCTTCCTGCTCTCGAACTTCAGACTCAAAAGTTCTTCAGCTTTGGACTCTTGGAGTTACAACAGTGGATTGCCAAGGGCTCTAGGGCCTTTGGCCACAGCCTGAAGACTGCACGATCGGCTTCCTTACTTTTGAAGTTTTGGGACTCAGACTGGCTCCCTGGCTCTCCAGCTGGCAGACAGCTTGTTGTGGGACTTTACCTTGTGGTCATGTGAGCCCATTCTCCTAATAAATTCCCCTTCATATATTCATCTATCCGATTCTGTCCCTTTAGAGAACCCTGACTAATACAAAATGCATACAGTAAAATGAACACAAAATATAAATAAGAATCAAGTATCACTAACAAATAAACCTATATATTTATAGAAACCTAAAATCAGTAGGAGAGGAGACGAAAAGTGTTATGTAGAACTTAAGGGCTGAGAGATCTGATATTGATGAGCCTGTCAACTTAAGAATCATGAAATCTACAAATTTGGAAATGAGACTTTATTCTTATAAAGTGTTACAGCCTGCAAGGTGGTCATTGCAACAGGCTGGGAAGCAGAGACTATGGCAGAGACCATGTATTAGTCTGTTCTCATGCTGTTATAATGAACTGCCTGAGACTTGGTAACTTATAAAGAAAACAGGTTTAATTGACTCACAGTTCTGCATGACTGGGGAGGCCTCAGCAAACTTATAATCATGGTAGAAGGCTCCTCTTTACAGGGCGGCAGGAGAGAGTGAGCCCAGTGAAAGGGGAAGCCCTTTATAAAACCATCAGATCCTATGAGAACTCATTATCATAAGAACAGCATGGGGGAAACCACCACCAGGACCCATTCATCTCTCACCAGGTCTCTCCCTAAACATATGGGGATAATGGGGATTACAGTTCAACATGAGATTTGTGTGGGGACACAGCCAAACCATGTCAGACCATGAGCAGACCCCAAAAGATAGGAGTGGATGAGGCAAGAATTTATGCTCAACAGGTTGGCCAAGTATACATATTTAACAGGTTATAAGCAGAGCTATGCATATTCACAAAGAGGGGTGGTATTACGCATGGGTGATTAGCAAACATACATGTTATGTATGTCCCTTATTCACCTTAAGGTGCATTCTTAACATTTTAATACATTAAAATTAGGTCCCATATATCAAAAAGGGAAGCAGGGTCACAAAGGCCCTCAAGTGTGTAACTTCTGTAAAACAGCCAGAAATCAGCTCATAGTCTGGTGTTTTTTTATCAAGAGAAAGTTACTGAAATCAGTGTGCTGTCCAGTAAAGCTGTAGTTTTGGCTTGTGAAATAGAGAGTCAGTCAGTCAGTGTCTGTTGGTAGATGAGCTGAAATTGCTTTATTTTTGCTGATCTGCAGGCCAGTGCTTGTTTGGTTGCTAGGGAAAAAAAAAAAAAACAAAACAAAACCAAAACAAACAAACAAAAAAACCAAACCAAAACAAAACAAAACCTTGTGGGGGTTAGAACATAGTTTATTCTTTAAGTGTAGTAGGTATATGACTTAACCTTTGCCTGGCATGAGCTTAGATCTTGTTTATAATTTGATATCTTATTTCTAAAAACTACATTCACACAGTCTGTGATCTCTATTTTAAGAAGCCTCACACATTTTTTTTTCTTAGCTTTTCTGCAAAGAAAAGAGACAGGGAATAAGAGAAACAGAGAGACAGAGGCAAAGACAGAGAAATTGACTTAACATGTATACGTGAACTGTTTACATATCCTACAATCCTATTTTCTTATAAACATACAAAACTCACATGCAAACAGGCAGGCACATAGATGCCCCTTCTCCATCTCAGTAGTAACTCCAGTCATTTATATTTATTCAATTTTTTCAAAAGTGTAAAACCCAATGATTGTCTTGGTTCCTCTCTTTCTCTTACCCATCTACCCCACATTCAATCTGTTATTAGCAAATCTTGTCTATTATCTTGCCAAAATCCATCTGAAATCCATCTATTTTGCTCCATGTTATTGCTCATTTACCTTAATCCAACATTCTATCATCTCTTGCCTGGTTTACACTAACAGCCTTCTAATTTGTCTCTTCATTTCTATTTTTTACCGTTTCAACCACTTCTCAGAGGAATCTTCTTGAATGTACATCAAATCATGTTACTGTCCCACTCACACACTTCTATGGCTTATAACTTCACTCAGAATAAAATCTGAACTCCAAAATCCAGATCCTGCCTGTTACTCCAAACTGTTTCCTATTTCTCTCCCATGGAGCACCATGAGTCAACCAGACTGATCTTCTTTCAGTTCTTCCAATACACAAGACTCTTCTTCCACATCAGGTATTGCACATTATTTCCAACTTTCGACAAGGGCATAATTTCATGACTTTCAGTTACAATACACACACACACACACACACACACACACACACACACACATATACACGAATATGACTTGTTATAGGGATTTAACCTTAGGCAATTGTTGGAGCTGCATAGGGCATCTTTTTAATGCTGTTATTTTCATGAATGATTTTGGAACTGGACGTTTATAGGGAAGGCATTGAAGAAAGAAGATGAATGTAAAATGGGGAGAGCAAAGACAAGCTCAAACCCCAGGAACATGAGCTGCAGCCCATGAGGATGGTCAGGAATCAACAAAGATTAACTGGAGTTGTGTCAGTTCTTACTGTCTTCAACCCTGGTTAAGTGGGAGTTTTGCAGGAAAACTTAGTGCCTTTTGTTATGAAGCTTACAACTCATACAAATGAGAGGAGTCAGCGCATAAAAGACTACATGTATAAACTACAGAAGCACCTGCACAGACCTCTTGTAAGTGGGGAAAAAACCACCTTAATCAGTGCTGCTTCTCTTTCATCCACCAAATCTTTTTTTTTTTTTTTTTTTTTTGAGACAGAGTCTTGCTCTGTTGCCCAGGCTGGAGTGCTGTGGCGCAATCTCAGCTCACTGCAATCTCCGCCTCCCAGGTTCAAGCGATTCTCCTGCCTCAGCCTCCTAAGTAGCTGGGATTACAGGTGTGTGCCACCACACCCAGCTAATTTTTGTATTTTTAGTAGAGACGAGGTTTCACCATGTTGATCAGGCTGGTCTCAAACTCCTAACCTCATGATCCACCCACCTCAGTCTCCCAGTGTGCTGGGATTACAGGCGTGAGCCACTGCGCCTGGCCCATCCACCAAATCTTATGCAAAAATGTCTCTTATGGCCCAACCTATCAGAAACATACATACAGGAAAGAAGAATTCTGGGGAGAATGCTTTAGTCTAGCCATGTTGGCAAATTGCAGAGCCACCACATCTTCCAAATTGATTGCATTCTGGTATAGAATATAAATGTATCTATTCATTTTGAACCAAATGCAACCAAAACTTAGAAAACTTACATGCTGAAAAAATTAATTAACATAGGACACTCAGGTTGATTTATCAGTAGTTCTTTAAAGGTTCAAAATTTCTAAAATTAAATTGATCATGAGCAGCAAACATGTCTAAACTATTTGGCTGACGTTTTTTGTTATTATACAACACTAGTTTCTTCACAAAATATTATAACTGAAATATTTTGTCTGTACATAATATTTTTAAAAATTTTGAGAACCATGACTTCCATTTGGATTCACAGAACATTGTTGCTTTTGTAGATGTAATTGTAAATTATATATGCACTACTACCAATTTAAGGTACATTACTGCCCCATATCTTTCTTATTTTAGTAGAAATGTTGTTTTATCATAAACTGGGACCTCCCAGTATTTGAATTATGACCACAGTTTTGAACTGTTAAGGAAAATTTTAAATGCCATTTAAAATCATATCAGATATTTCATTTTGACACAATGATTTTTCAAAAGCTTTGATTTCATAAATTTGACTTCTTGAAAATAAAATAAATTGAACTAAATTCAATTATTGAATTGAAATGATATTGAGAAAATTTCATTTTTATCTGAAGTATCTGATAATACTGACATAAAATCGCCTTTTTTGGCCATCTTCGAGTATTATCTTGCGCAAGTATAATCTGCACATTATGAGATATTATTTAACTTTTTCTGCGTGTGCTAGCATATTGAATTTTAAAATGAGTGACATTTATTTAGAACAATTTGATCTAAAGCACAAGTCGTACTTCATAGAGTAACATATAAACTCAAATTTTGCAGCTGCATGTGTTAATGGTAAGTCTTCAGTCACAGTCTTCATGCACAACGAGTAACATTTAAAGTAGTTGCCAATGCTTTTTCAGCAGATCTGTGATTTTCTGGTTTCCATATGAACAGGGATAGCACTATGACCCCAATAAGGACAGAGGATGGGGGTAAATATACAAAATGTTTTTCATTGTTAACTTTCTTGAGAGACAAAAATTGGGCACTTAGTTTTCTTCATTAAACATGAACTTTCAGTTTTTGTGATCATAACTACAAAAAAATTACAAAATTCCTTAAATAAGAAAGAATGTTAAAAAGTATCCATTTACAACTTGTAAAAATGAGAGACTACATTTGAATTTGAAAAGACATTTGAATTACTCTTTTACTGATTACAGCATGACTGCTCTGCCCAAATTTCCTACATATATTTCTTGGACACAACCTATAATTTTCTATGTTTCCCAGTGCCCCTGACAGGTAGTAACCTAGAGTTCTATGAAGTTTGCAGTTCCTGGTATAGATCATAGCACAACTGACTTATAGAGAGGCAGCAGAGTCAATTACTTCTCCCATCAAACTCTGAGACTAGAATAAGTAGTTGTCCCTAGCACCTTGCATCAGACACTTCATTTTATCTGCAGACATCTTGCATGCTCTTTGAAAATGAAGGTCAGAGAAAAAGAAATGAGTTATCACTGTTCACTGTACAAGCATATCACACATTACCAAATGAGACCAAGTCAGAAAATGGAAGTATAAATTTCAGATCTGCCAAAGCAACCCTGGCATGCTTTAATGTAACAATTAATATTAATACTCTATTAAAAATGAAATATATAGAAAAATGCAAGATTGGACTGGATTCCAAGAGTACAGGAATAAACAAGGAGCCGTCTAAAGTAAACTGGGACTTACAATTACACTACACTTAGATAACTATGACTCACTTTAAGTTTCAGAACTTATTTAAAGCTTTTCTCCATCTCCTAACTTGGGCTCTGGGATCTGCCTTTGAGAACAGGGGTGAATAGGTAGTGCCTGGTCTCTTCCTTCACTCTTCTCTGAACTATACACTTCTAGCCAGCCAGATGGAGCCAGCCTCTAAAATTACCTCAAATAATTCTCATATTCTGGTATTCACAACGTTATTTATCCCTTCTCACACTGTATAGGGCTGACCTGTATGACCAATAGGAAATTGAAGAAGTAATGGAGTGCTATTTCTTTCTTTTCTTTTTTTTTGTTTTTTTTTGTTTTGAGACGAAGTCTTGCTCTATCGCCCGGGCTGGAGTGCAGTGGCACGATCTCAGCTCACTGCAAGCTCCGCCTCCTGGGTTCACAACATTCTCCTGCCTCAGCCTCCCAAGTAGCTGGGACTAGAGGCGTCCGCCACCACACCTGGCTAATTTTTAGTAGAGACGGGGTTTCACCGTGTTAGCCAGGATGGTCTCAATCTCCTCACCTCGTGATCCACCCGCATTGGCCTCCCAAAGTGCTGGGATTACAGGCGTGAGCCACTGCGTCCGGCCAATGGAGTGTTATTTCTGATAGTCATAAAAGATGCTGGGACATCTTCTCTGTTTTCTCTATTAAATCACTTGCTTTTTGGGAAGCTAGCTACCACATTGTGAAGGCATTCAAGGAGACTTATGAAGCAGTCCATATGAAAATAAACTAAAGCCTTTTTCCAACAGCTAACAAGCAATTGAGGCTTCCTACTAACAGCTATGCGAGAGAACCACCTTGGAAGTGAATTATCTTGCCTCTGTCAAGCCTTCAGATGACTACATCTGCAACCAACATATTGATTGCAAACTCATGAAAGATCTAAAGTCAGAGCTACCTAGCTAAGCCACTTCTGAAATTTTACCCACAAAGCCTGTGGAATAATAAATGTTTATTGTATCTAAGATGCTTTTGGAGGGAATAATTTGTTACACAGCAATAAATAACTAATAGACTCCCCCACTATTAAGCAGTAGTAGGGTAATTACAGGAGTGGGACAAGTCTTGTATTGGCTGCTGTATTTATAAATTCAGCCTTTAGGGGTTCATTTGATAGTATGTGCCCACTTGCTGGGTGATTTTGAGGGCCTCATTAGTTATTCCTTAGAGTATTGTTTTGTTTAGTTTTTTATTTCCACTATATATATTATATATATATTTTTTTTACATAGGGAACACATTTTCTGACTTCTTGCAAGACCCTTTAATCTTCTGCACTGGGAAGCATACCCATAGTTTATTCTTGTTCTAGTCCTTTCACCCTAGGAGGCTGCTTTCTTGGGGATAGTCTCATCAAGGTTTCAAGATGACTCAAACAGACTACCTTCTGAGGCACCCACTTAGCCAAAAGGAAAATCACTCATTTTAGACACACCAAAAGAAAAAAATGCAGTTTGCCCAACTGCCAATCTGTCTGTCCTTACACTGCCATCCGGAGCTACTCCGTCCACTCAGTTTTTATGTTCATTTATACCCCTAGACTTCTAAAGACACTGTCCAGGTCTTCCAAAGACTCTTTCTCTATGCTCCACCTGGGCAGCCTTATGAATTGAGCCTATGAATGTCTGTAGCTTGGGAAGCTTCCTTCCGGATAATGCAATACCTATCTTCTCTTACAGGGATACTGAATTCGTACAAGTGAATGTTATGGAATCTTCTCCCAGCTCTGGTTTACTGGGAAAAATTTCAAAAGGCGTTGCAGTTTTTATTCCTATGTGTTCCCTTCCACAAAATATCCCTTAAAGTCTATGGTATTACCTTATGAAGGCTGGGCATAGCATACATCACTGGACCAATTTTACTAGCTTTTAGTATGTCCTGCATAGATGTGTCTTGCATTACTCTTCTTAGCTCTGAGATTCTAGCCAAAATAGTTAGACAACTGAAAAAAAGCACAACTTATTATCTTGTCATAATAATCCTCAAATTTATATTCTCCTCACTGGCTGGAACATAGATGAAAGGTACATAATATGTTTCCTTTTTAAATAAAGATATGAAATAACTGAAATCTTAGTGACATAACTACTTATGTTCTAAAATAATTTTTCCATATAAAGCATCCTATAGCAGTTAGTTTGTAATGTAATGGCTAATTTTCAACTGTGTAAAACTGAGTAATGACTTTTAAAAACCAAGGATATAACAAAGCTATTGTTTCTAAAAATAATCAAATTCATATTCTTCACATAAATCAGGAGGAGAATACCTGTAGTAAATGAGAACAAAACTTAGGAAAGAAGAAAGAGGAAAAATCTTAAACAATAAAAAATATGGAAATCACAGTTGCCAAACAATAAATTACAATAGCAAAAATTAATTTCTGACTCACTCTAAAAAAATCCTGTGAAGAGATGCTTAGGAACATGTATTCTGAGTTAAAATTTACCATCTGTATGACCTTGTGTAAATTACTTAAATTATATAAGCATTAGTCATTCATTTTTCAAAATAGATGAAAATTAAACTTCACAGGGTGGTTAGAAGAATTAAATTAGATAATGCATGTAGAACACATAACGCATAGTCAATATGTAATAAATGTTAGTTTCTATTACTAAAGATGATTGAATAAAGAAAAGTAAGACAAACTTGGCAAGTTACTTTAGGCCATAAAGGAAATACATTAAAAGATTAAACATTTTATGATAAATACATGCTCAATACGCAAGGCATATTCCAGAGAAGTAACTTACAAATATTTGGTGATCTTGAAAGAGAAAATAATAAAAGAGAAAAAAGACTATATTCAAAGATGTAATGGTAAACTTTTAGTCTCTGGACAAAGACCTTTTATTTCCTGAAAATTGGAAGTCCTCAAAATGTATTTAGGAAAATGAACAAAATTAATTTTACACCTATACTCATGTTAGTGCATTATTTTTTTCTTGGTGAAAGTTTTAGATTGCTGTTATAAAGAAAAAGCTCTGTATATAGCCATTAAAAATAGAAATAATACAATAATAACAAGTAGAGGAAAAAAAGCTATTCCATGAAAGACATAGACTTAGGTTGACCCCAGTCTCCTCTGGAACACTAAACCCTGAAAGAAATTGAATCAAGATCTGTGGTAGTTTTACTCAGAAAAAAAGAAATGTTGTTTTTATGTGAAGACATTTCTAAACATACTTTCATTCAAGAATTATGCCAACGTGTTGCTCTTCTTTAATAAAGTATTTAAAGTTCTTCCTAAATTAAGTTATTGGAAAAATGTGCTCTAGAAAAACAGAGAGAAAAAAATTTCAAAGGATACACAATTACAAATGATGCAAATAGCAGGATTTTCTTTTTTTAAAAGCTGAATAATATATGTGTTTGTATGTGTACATATATACACACACACATATATATAATTTTCCTTATTATTCATTTTTTAAT
The DNA here is from genome assembly GCF_000951035.1 of Colobus angolensis palliatus. Taxonomy (NCBI): domain Eukaryota; kingdom Metazoa; phylum Chordata; class Mammalia; order Primates; family Cercopithecidae; genus Colobus; species Colobus angolensis. The sequence goes on along the minus strand of NW_012116010.1, from coordinate 400,329 downwards.
CCCTTTATCTATCTATGGACACTTAGGTTGTTCCTGTATCTTGGTTATTAATAATGTTGAAATGAACGTGGGAGTTCAGATATTTCTTTGGTCATGATTATTTTCTTTGGAATATATACCCAGAATTGGGGTGGCTGGATCATTTACATGAACCTGGAGGACATTATACTTTGTGAAAGAAGTCAGAAGCAGAAGGACAAATTTTGTATGATCTCACTTTTAGAGGTGGAATTTAAAAAATCAAATTCATAGAAACACAGAGTAAAAGTGTGGTTACCATAAGTTGAGAGTCGGAAATGGAAGGATGTTCATCAAAGGTTACAAAGTTTCGGTTATGTAGAATGAATGAGTTCTGGAGATCTACTGTGTATAGTATGGTGACTGTAGCTAATATACTGTATTGTATATTTAAAATTTGCTAAGAGAGTAGACCTTAAATGTTCTCACCACACAGAGATACACAGCGTACACACACACACACACACACACACACACACACACACAGGGTAAACTATGTGAGGAAATGGGTATGTTAATTAGCTTGATTGTGGTAATGATTTCACAATGTGTTTAAATATCAAACATCACATTGTACACTATAAATACAGATCATGTTTATTTGTTTATTATCCCTCAATAAAGCCAGGGGTAAAAAAAAAAGATGAGAGCTATAATAAACATAGGGAGAAAGTGCTTTAGGAACACTGAAAGAGGGAAAATTGATCCTACTTGTGAAGGTCTAAGAATTGGGGGAAGAGAATTTAGCTTCTTAAGAAGAAAAGTAGAATTTACCAAACAAGGATATTCTAAATAAATAAGTGTATAGTGAAGGCATTAAGTCAAATACGTGCTTAGCATTTTCAGGATTTAAGTGTAGGGCAGTTCATTGTCACTATTTCTGGGTATTCAAGAAGTATATTCTTCCATTGAAACCAACTTTCAAGACAATAAAACTGCACAGCAATTAAAATTCTAGGCAATTTTGGAAAAACTGGAACTAACAAGCTGATATACAAATATATACTTTAAATAATTTGCTTCAGTGTCACTAAAAAGTTATTTTTATATTTAACTAGAAATAAGAAAATGGTATTGTAAAAACCAAACAAAATAAATGTAAATTTAAGAAACAGATTTTACAACCCCAGATTTTATTTGTAAAAACTTAGAAAGAAAACCTACGTTTTCTGCTGACTTGCTGACAACTTTGTAATGACTAAGAATTAAAACTCATAATTCATAAATTATCATTTATTATTTATTTATATTAATCTCCTTGCCTTTATTTCAGGAAAATCACAAATCATGCTGTAATATATTTATCACATAATTTAGGTTCTTTTGATAGGGTTATCAGATTGGACAACCATCTTTAGGAATTTCATAAAACAACATAAAATTGTTTTTTATCAATATGAGTTTGGAGAAACTTCATGCTATTAAGGCAGTATTACTTGGAATTCTCAGTAGTATTATGTAAGTAATACTTAGATTTGAAGATAAAAGTATAATTGTTACCTATGATGCCTAAATATTTTAATGGTGTAGCATATGATAAATAATCATTCTCACAGAAAAGCATAAATATTTAAATTTAATCATGTATCACTATCACTCATAATATAAATTTCATCAACTTTTAAAGCAATGTCTAGATCCAATTACTATTTCTTTTTTTTGAGACGGACTCTGGTCTGTTGCCCGGGCTGGAGTGCAGTGGCCGGATCTCAGCTCACTGCAAGCTCCGCCTCCTGGGTTCACGCCATTCTCCTGCCTCAGCCTCCCGAGTAGCTGGGACTACAGGCGACTGCCACCTCGCCCGGCTAGTTTTTTGTATTTTTTAGTAGAGACGGGGTTTCACCGTGTTAGCCAGGATGGTCTCGATCTTCTGACCTCGTGATCCGCCCGTCTCGGCCTCCCAAAGTGCTGGGATTACAGGCTTGAGCCACCGCGCCCGGCCCCAATTACTATTTCTAAAGTTATTTAACATTCTACAATGGTGGTACATTTTTTGAGAAACAAAAGAGCAGTACAGTATATTTGAAATTAGTTTGGATCTCTCATCAAGTCAAATTATTTTTGATCTATAATGAGCAGAAAATATTTATATATTTAAACATATGTATACAACATTTAGAAAATAATATTTTAATATTTAGAAATTAGTTTGGGAATTATTTTTATCTGAAGCTTCTTCATAGAATTGAAAATGTTTTTTATTTCTCTTTCTAATTATATTTTATTGAAAGGCAAATTTTGTTGTATATTTCACAAGCAGTTTTTTTCAATTAATACCTTTCTTCCAAAGTTTTTTACTATTTTAAATTCTATAATAATATTTTTGCAATTTTTTGGTAACATTATTGATAGTAGGGAATCTTACATACAAAATAACTGAATGTTACAATTCAAAATAATTGTATTTTCTATCAAAGACACAATTTGTTCTTATTTAGAGGATATGTCATATGTTCTAATGTATCTCACACCATATCTAAATTAAGTTTAATTGCTCTAATGGTATTTAGTCAGCATTTGCATTGTACATTTGAACAATATTAAGAAAAAATCTGATATGTGTATTTTTAGAGATATTCCACTTGGGGACGGATCCATAAATATGATATGTAACTTTTTAATTGTTTCAAAGAATGTCATGACTATCAACACTGTTAAGGCCATTTCTTTGAAGAACAAAATCAAAATATGGCACAAATATGGCTTCTAGATTTTTGACAAAAATTCTGGTTTGCACACCTTTATCTTTGCCATATTTATTAGAACCATTCACATAAACTTCTCCTCAACAATATCTTAAATTATTTCCGTACAGATTATTCATATTTTTGAAAATGTTTTATAAAATATTCTTATACAAATATTTTAATTACATTAATCAGTCCATTTCTGTCTTTTTTCCAATATACATGAAACAGTATCATGTTATACATACTTTACATCTAGACATGCATCACTATACAATTTTTATTATTTGAAAAGTAATACTTTATTGAAAAAAGAGTCCCTCATCTACTATGTGTAAATGTTGCAAATGCCATACTACTTTGTGAGTACCAGCTTGTAAATACAAGGAGAAGCAAGAGAATGAATGCTTGTCACTACTGAAAAATGATATTTTCTATTGAAAGGATTACTACAATCATACTATTTGAGAGGAAGGACATAAGAAGTTAATTAATTTCTTTTCTTTTTTTTTTTTTTTTTAACTAAGTACTTTCACAAGTCCTCCCTGAACTCTGAAGGAAAGTCTGTCTCCAATATTGTCAGAGGCATAATGTATGAAATTTGCTGGCATTGATGCATAGTTACTTTTTCTTTGAAGGGCAAGACCTTTGAAGAAATATATCTCTGAAGGCTGAACAGTGTTGATGATATTCAAGGTGCTCATGTGTGCATGATTAAGGTATTATGTCTACTACTACTGGCTGCCAACCAAGAATAGTGGCAAAATAGTGAGGACATTCGTGACAATGTACCTAATATTTATTTAAACCATGTTTAGGAATGCTATAAGTAATTGAGTTTCATTATTGTAAAATATATAAATCAGTTTTGTGAAAAATAATACAATATTCCCTATGATTGAATTAAATTCAAATAGAATTTAAGAGCTGAATACATCATTAGAAACCACTTAGTTCATTCTTTTCATTTTTCCTATTAGAAAGCTCCTTGTAGCAACATGGATGGATTTTGAGGCCATTATCCTAAGTGAACAAATTCAGAAACAGAAAATTAAATACTACATGTTTTCACTTAAAAGTGGGAGCTAAGCAATGGCCACACATGGACATAAAGATGAAAATATTAGACACTGGAGACTCCAAAAGGGGAGAGGGTGGGAGGCCGGGCGAGTGTTGAAAAATTACTTAATGGGTACAATGTTCACTATTTTTGTAGTGAATACACTAGAAGCTCAATCCCCACCGGTATGTCATATAACCATATAACAAACGTACAAATGTACCAAGTGAATCTAAAATAAAATAAAATAAAATTTGAAAAAGTTTATAAGACGAAAAAAGGAAACTACAGTTTAGAAAAAGAAAATGAGTTGCCCAAAGCACCAGAACTTAAAATCAACAAAACAGGACTATACTGTTAGTCCTTTGACTTCTACAGTCATTATCAATATTGATCACTGATACATTAGGCTGGGGAAAGCAAATGCAGCCTGTAGGAAAATGCAAGGATTTCCATCAAGTGATAAGAATTAGTACTTGAAGCAAAAGAGATTTCCACAATTTAACTGTTTTATTTTCTCAGTTTTTCTTCATCTAAATGTGTCCTTAATATAATCTGAGGAAGCAATATACCACAGGGATGCATTTACTAAAATTTCTTAATAAATAAATGACAGCAGACTCTAATGAAACACAAAATAAAGTGAAATCATAAAATAACTCCAAATGCTAAAACATGCTTAGATAGAAAAGGAAATTTAGAGCTGAAATTCTGTATAGAATTACAATTAAGTTTGACAGCTGTTTTATTACCAGATTTGATATACTGCATTAGAAAATGATAATCCTTTTATCAGCATAAGTTTCCTATAACTTAGGTAGTAAGATGCCCATATAAAAGCTACAAGTTTTAACAATTTCTTCAATTTTGCAGTGACTTTCAAATAAAACGTTAAGAAGAAATATATTACTAAAGCATGGGAAGAATAAGACAACTTAAAATTGATGAATAATCAAATTACATAATAACTGTGGTGGGAGAAGTGTAACTTATATGTACTCTCATTCTAATTTGAACTCATGTATGGCATCACAAAGGTTTTCCAAGGTAAAAGGTAATTCGTCTGAATAGTTCTAAAAATTCCATTGAACCTCAGTTTCAAGAGAATGCTTAATGGAATAATATCAGCAGACTAAACTAATGGTGGGATGCAAGTTATTAGCCTACATACACAAGAATTTACAGTTCAGAGAGCAAAACATTGCACCACAATCATAGAGGATTAGAAACAAAAAGATCATTTGCGAGCATAATTTTAAAGAAACAGAATGGGAAAGTCATTTATCCAAGGGCAAAAATAGAAACAGCAATAACACTAAGATTATTAAATTATCAAATGGGGAAAGAAGAGAACTTAAAAAAAACAATGTAGAGAAGTAGATATTCACACAGCCTCAAAGTAACACCACATATAGTATTTATTACAAAGGAATAAAGTAATATTACAATAGAGAAATACGGCAGACACTATTTTAATCAAGTGACCACACTTAACATTACCAATAATGGGACAAACTGACATGTGGCTTTTGATGGAGTGCAATGGGAAGGACACAGCTTCATTTATGTGGTTTTCTTGCCAAAAATATTTGATCTGGATCTAATAAAAATAAATTCACCAGAAACATTTCTATTTTGGGATGTCCGACATTGACTAACAGAGACTCTAATAATGACAATGTTTGAAATAAAACAAAAGGTATTTGTGTGCGAAGGGAATGTTCTAGACCAAAGGAGATAAAAAAAAATGACAATCAGGCCGGGCGCGGTGGCTCAAGCCTGTAATCCCAGCACTGTGGGAGGCCGAGACGGGCGGATCACGAGGTCAGGAGATCAAGACCATCCTGGCTAACACTGTGAAACCCCGTCTCTACTAAAAATTACAAAAAACTAGCCGGGCGAGGTGGCGGGCGCCTGTAGTCCCAGCTACTCGGGAGGCTGAGGCAGGAGAAGGGCGTAAACCCAGGAGGCAGAGTTTGCAGTGAGCTGAGATCCGGCCACTGCACTCCAGCCCAGGCGACAGAGCAAGACTCCGTCTCAAAAAAAAAAAAAAAAAAGACAATCAAATGCGATGTTTGATCTCAGATTAGACTGGGAATTGGAAAAACGAACAGGGAGATGTAAACAATATTATTGATACATTGGGAAAACTTGACTATATAACATATTTTGAATGATAATTCTACCAATTTCAAATTCTTTGGGTATCATAATGGCATTACAGTAATATGCAAAAGTACCATGATACCTGATGATGTGTATAGAGTTGAAGTGAGAGAGAGAGAGAGAAAAAAAAAACACTTAAATGTGATAAGATGTTAATTAATTAATCTATGTGAAGATTATACAGATGCTCAATGTACTATTCTTGCAACTTTTACATAGGCTTAATATGTTAAAATATTATATCCAAGCAACAGCAACACCTAGTGTAGATTTAGAACCATGTATATGCTTATAACTGTTATCTCAATTTGGCATGAAGTTAACTTTATATGTTGTTAAGCTGCCATGGACCAAATATGCATATACCTTGCTAATAAAAGGGATGTGTGCTTTAAAAACCCAAATATTAATAAATGAAAAACTGTAGTGAATCTCAGTCAATCCATGTATGATACCACAATTGTCAAGTGCACCAAAATCAAATAGGTACTTTATGATATTACCTGAATTATCAACAAAATGTAAGAAAATAAATGGATTACAGGATATCTAGAGATGGCTTTGTAAACCAAAAAAAAGATCCTAAGTGCCCAACTGACTGAACGGATCCCCTCTTGGCTAAGGGGGCACCAGAGAAACCTTAAAACTGAGTTTCTGGCGATGACAGTGTGGGAGATCAGGCACGCCTCGTTATATCCCCTCCATTTTGCAGTTTAGACAAAACTGGCTGGCACTAATGTTAAAATAGAGATCCTAAAACTGATAGAACAGATTTTTTTTTGGCAATAAAATACCAAATTATAAACAGGACCTAAAGCCAAGCCAGGCAAGAGTTAAGTCAGGAACTTCTACACTTAAAGAATAAACTAATGGCCAGAAGGCTTTTGTTTTTCCCTAGCAGCTAAACAACCACTGTCCTTAAGACAAGCAATATTAAAACAACTAGAAATTATTTAGATCACAGGTTGACCCCCTGTTCCACCAGTCATGACTACAGCTCCTGACAAGAATATCACTGACCATTGAATGGTTCTGGCTGGTTTACAGAGATTGTCCTGCAAATACAGTTTGACTCATGGGGCCTAATTATAATACATTCAAATATTAAGTCTTCGCTCTAAGATGAACATGAATTGTATGTTACATGCATGTTTATTCAATATACATTGGTCAGGAACAACTTCATGAATACTCATAGTTTCTCCTGTAATCTGTTGAATATTTATGTTTAACAAACTTGTTAGCATAAAGCACCTACCCCAGCTCCTCTTCCTTGAATGAATGTGCTTGTCTCTGTTCTTGGCTGGAAGCATGCTTCCCAGACTGTGGGAAGTCTACCTTGCATCTTTATAAGAAATAAAGTCTCATTTCTCCTCTTCTTTTCTAAATTTATATATTATATTTAAGTTAACATTGTAACACTCAGCAATATTCTGTAATTCACTTTTGAACATACAATATTTTACGTAAAATCTTAATTCTAATATGTTGTTAAAATCGCTTCTATCGAGTAGTGTATACTAGGTCTTATACAAGTTTACATATCTTCTTCAGATTGCTCTGGTAACCCATGGTAGTTCTAGTTTTTGCCTGCACACTACGCTAGGATCCAAAAACTCCAAGAGAAGGATATTTTACATATTGCACCATGAGGATGACGAAAACCACCACCATAACTATGACCCTCAAAACAAAAAAGCCCTGTTCCTGACATTATGCATTGAAATCATCAAAATATGTCTACACTCCTAGTTCAGACTTTCATATGTCAGTTAACGAATTCACATTTAAAACCAGAGCATGGTGGTGTCACCATTCAGCCAGCAATTCAACTTGTTATGTAACCATCTTTACCTACGCTTCAATGTTTTTGGAATTAAAAAAATAGTCAAGTATATTCTTATTCCATTAAAAAAGCAAAAATGTAAAAATAAAAAAGTTTACTACTACTAAGAAACCTACAAAAATACATTTAGATACAAGGAATAAGTTTTAGTGTTCAATATCACAATAATGTAACAGCGGTTAATAATAATTTATTACATATTTCAAAATACCTAGCAGAGAAATTTTGGAATGTTTCCAACACAAAAGAAATGATACATGTTTGAGGTGATGTATATCCTAATTACCATGAGTTGATAATCACACATTGTATGAATGTAACAACATATCACATTTACCCATCAATATCTATAATTTAATGTATCAGTAAAAAGTAAAATAAGAAAATATGTTCAATGTATGTCAAATAAACACCTGAAAACCTACAACAAAAATAATCCAAATTTATTATTTAATAAAATTGATGTAATAAGATAATCAGATCTGCTGAAATATATGATTCTGCAGTTATACTTGCTTATTGTATTAATCTGAGAAAAAAATAAATGCTTTTATGAAAATTAAAAGAACTAAAAGTATATATCATATGTAAATATGAAATTCAAAACTATAAAGATGCTAGACAAAAACATGGGAGAAACTCTATGTGATACTGGGTTGGGTGAGAAATGTTTAGGTACAAACCAAAAGCATGATTTATGAAAGAAAAGTTAGGTGAGTTGGATTTTATTAACATGTAAAAAATTATCCGTGTAAAAGATACTATTAAGAAAATTAAAAGACAAATCAACAAACTGGAAGGAAATATTTGCAAAACATATATTTTATAATAAACTTATATTTAAAATCTATTTTAAAAACCTCTTAAGGTACAGGGGAATAATGCAACCAAGATGGCAGACTAGGAGATACCAGCTTTCATCTTTCCACAAATGCAAATAAACAAACAACAACAACAACAATAAAAAAACACAAATACAGACAGCTATCCTAAAACCAAATATGCTGGAAAGATTCAAGGATTCATTTACGAATCCGTAGAAACAAAGTATATCAAATAAAAGCAAACTAGAGAAACATAAACACAGAAAGGATAGCTAGTGAGATCAGCATACCCGAGATGTCAGGAAAAGGCTAGGAACAATAAAGAAAGGCAGAGGCTGCTGGTGTAAGCCACGTGGTGGAGAACCACTATGGTCTTCAGTAGTCTGCTCCACAGAGAACACCAGCATCTTTTGCCACTGATGTAACCAACAACTTGTCCCTCTGGGGAATGCTAGAGAGGGAGATGTGACTGTACACCCTACCACAAGAGGAAGCTGCAGTTGTACTGCTTCAGAACCAAAACTACTACCTCTCCTAAACCCATGCATGCTTCTAATACCCAAGCCACAGCTTCCCTGCAACTGTCTACACTCTAGACGATGGATCTGTGATTGTACTGCACCTGCTCACACTTCAGACATTAAAGCCATTGCCATAGTAAGGGAGCTCTCACCCTGGGCCCAGTAGACAAGAACTCTCTGCACATGTGTGCACTCTGGGCACCAGCTCAGCCACCATCGAGAGCTACACCCTGCCCCAACCCCAGAGACATCATAGCTCTGAGCATGCCTGTGCTTCATCTTTTGGTCTCAGGCTGCTTCCTAAGCACTCACGTGTGGCACACTATTAGTAATGCAGTAGAAGGTGTACATGTGTCCTAGGCTCTTATGCCATTATAACCCTGCACCCCACAGCCATAATCCCTTCACATGGGCTTATGCTTCAGGCTTTTACTCCATGCCCACCTCATGGATGCCACTTATCGGCCATCTGTGCCACCACCACTGTTAGCAGGGCAGTAAGCCGGAATCAATGCCAAGAGTAAAAGAGGAATCTCCACATCCACAACTTCCCGGGTGAAAAAAGAAAAAGATCAGGAGGTACATAGCAGTCATCACTAACAAAGACCCTAACAGCCCTCATTGCCACTGTAGACATCCACAGTGTTTGTTGCTGAGGATCCCTGTAACCATCAACACTGACCTCAATTGACACATCTGCATGCAGACGACATAGCTGTTTCCTTACTAGTGCCAGAACTATTCCACACCACCCAGCCAGCACTCTCACACCTCCTAATAGGTAAAGTTATTTCCCCATGAAACCAGACTGTAAGGTACGAAAGAGGTGACTGCTCCACCAAATATGCAGACATAAGACAACAAAAAACACAGACACACACAAAGCAAGAAAAATGTTGACACTAGAAAAGCAACATAATATTCCAGTAACAGACCCAAAAGGAAAGGAGATAGAGAGTATTTGACCAAATTCAGAATAATTGTTTTAAGGAGGCTCAGAAAACGTCAAGAAAATATAGATAGATAATTCAGTTAAATCAGGAAAACTACAAATAGACAAAATGTAAAATTTAACAGGATTGAAATACACACACACACACCAGAAATGCGGAGCTGAAAGCTACGTGAATTAAAAATGCAATGGAAACTATCAACAGCAGACATGATCAGGCAGAAAAAATAATCTGTGAACTAAATGAAAAGTTATTTAAAATAGAGTGTCAAAGGAGAAAAAATGGAAAAGAATGAAAAGGATTGGACAAAAACTATGGGGTTCAAAGGTAGAAGAAAAGAGGAAACAAGCTTATTTAAAACTATAATAGCTAAAGATTTCCCAAATCTGGATGAAGTATAAACATTCTTGTACAGGAAGGTAAAGACTTTCAATCAGATTAAATGTAAAGAAGACTACACCAAGAGGTATTATAATCAAGCTGCCCAAAATAAAAGATAGAAGATTCTTACAGAAGCAAGAGAAAAGAAACAGATTACACATAAGGGAATTATAATAAGGCTATCAGTGAATTTCTCAGATAAAAAAAAAAGATTATAGGACAGCAGAAAGTGGGCTAATATCTACCCAGCAAACTTATTTCTGTGTATATATTCAAAGGATTTGAAGTTAATGTGTAGAAGAGACATATGTACTTCCAGGTTCATTGTAGCATTATTTACAATACTCAAGACAGAGAATTAACCTTAGTGCCTGTGAAAGGAAATTAAATCTCGGGACCCCAAACTCATTAAGCCAAAGGGAAAAGTCAAGCTGGGAACTGGGACACACAAACTTGCCTTCCCCTTTTGGTTTTTAAATAAAATGGCTACAAGATGAAAAGCTACATGTCACCCCTATTTTTGCCCATAAGGACATTCCTAGTGAGCTGCAAGATCTTTTAAGGTGCTTCTGTAAAAATTTCACCATGGCAATGTAAATTGATAACTTACCTTTATAGGTGCAGTCACCCATGTCCCACCAGACACAAATGCATATCTGATTTTTCCCCTGCCCCATTTTGTCTGTGTTATCTTATGTAAAATGTGGATTCCCTGCATTTTTCCTCTGCCACATTTGTCTATGTCATCTCATCTAAAAAAAATACAGATTCACTGAACCAAAGGCATTAATGACTATTTTTCCCTACCTACCTCTTACATGAAAATTGTGTACTTCTCAGTATCTCACCCTTTCCCCTTTAAATTTGGAGCCCTCAAAATCATCTTTGTAGAAAGGCATAGACCTGTCTCTCGGACACAAGTCCTTAAGTTTAGCAAAGAAATCTCCTAAAATAATTGAGACTCTCCTTCTGTCTCGTCATTTTTCTCCATTGGCATGCCTATCAATGACTGAATAACAGTGAAGATGTCATATATAATATATATATATATAAATTGGTATTATTCAGCCTTTATCAAGAAATAAATCCTTTCATTTATGACAACATGAATGAATCTGGAAGTCATTGTGCTAAGTGAAATAAGTAAGGCAAAAAAATACAAATATTGCATAATTTTATTTATATGTGGCATCCAAAAAAAGACAAACTCACAAAATCATAGAGTCACTTAGTGGTTACCAGACTCTGCAGTTGGGGTAGGGAGGATTGGAATATGTTGGTCAAAGGGTACAAAGTTTCAGTTAGGCAGAAGGAATAAGTTCTTAAGGTTTATTTCACAGTAAGGTGATAATAGTTAATAATAATGTGTTGTATATTATTTCAAAATTGCTGAGAGTAAATTTCAAATGTTTTTACCACAAAAAATGATAAATATGTGAAATGACAGATATGTTAATTAGCTTGATTTAATCATTCCAAATATATACTTAAAGCATTACATTGTACTTCGTGCTTATGTACAATTATAATTTGTCATTTAAAATAAAATTAAAACATCATACAGTAAATAAAAAAGAGGAAAAAATTCTTAAAACTCTGCCATAAGAAACCTAATTTTTAAAAGGACAAAAAAGTCTTAACAGAGACCTCACCAAAGAAGATACATAGATAGCAAATAAGCATCTACAAATATGCTCAACATCATTTTTCATTAAAGAAATGCAAATGAAAACAACATGAAATACCAGTACCTACCTAAGATAATGACTAAACTTTGTAAAATAATAAAAATGGTAATAGCAATTCCTGTAGAGTGTGGGGAGCAGCAACAGCTCCCGTTTATTGATTAGGGAAATTCAAACTGGCACAGATACTTTGGACGACAATTTGACACATTTTTAAAAGCTAAATGTAGCCTTATCATATAATACATTATTTGCACTCAATATTTACCCAAATGAATTAAAAATTTACGTCCACAGAAAAACCTGCAACCAATGTTTAAAGCAGCTTTATTTATAATCAGTATAACTGAAATCAACAAAGGTGTTCTTCAATAGGTGTATGGATAAACAAACTGTAGTATAACCATACAATTAAATATTGTTCAGCAAAAAACGAATGACCTATCAAGTCAGGAAAACAAATGGATGAATATTGTATCCACTTTTCTGTGTGAAATAGGCCAGTCTAGAAAAGCTACATACTGTATGATTCCATCTACGTAATATTGTAAAAATGTTAAGAATACTGACAGGGTAAACAGATCATGGCTTGTCAAGGGTACACGGTGAGGAGCTTGAGTAGGTGAAGCACAAGGAATTATCTTTAATAGAAGTAAAATTATTTTTGTGTGATGCAGTAATGATGGTTACAAAATACGCATTTGTAAAAATTCTGAAAACTTAACAGCACATAATGAACCATAATGTATGCAAATTTTCAAAAATTATTTAAGAGATTGGAGGATCCCACACAGATTCTGACAAGAGAAGCTAACTGTATTATAAATGTCTGAAACATGCTCAAAATGAGGGTGAGAGGAAAAGGTGAAATTTGAAAATAGAGGCAACTACACTTGCAACTACACTCACTGACTAAGCAACTTCGAAAAAGAATGGAGTCCATAAGACAAAAAGAACTGGAGGGAAACTATAGAAACACTGTATTTTACCAACAAAATTGTTTCCTAACAGGTTATGAGTTAACAATTCTTATAGCGCTATGTATGCATTAAACAATTTATTAAATGCATAGTGGATGATTGGAAGCCAGGTTTCTAACTGTTGGAATTAGAGTTTAAAGATAAGGAAGAGAAGCAGGCTATAGTAATCTATGTGCAAATGAACTAGAATTAGAGACATCACTATGAACTCATGTTTAGCTTATTATAGATACAAATAGCTACAAACGGAAAGATTTATAGATATGTATATACACAGGAAGCAATATACACACTTACATTTCCTTGTACTGTTTGTTAGCTGACAGTGTCTAGAAGCAACAGCCCAGAGGCAATGTGCGCATCAGGTTTCTAAATCTAATGTCCCTGTCCAATAAAAGGAACTAGGACCTTTTGTAGAAATGGCTAATTCTAACACTGAAGCAGGAAATATATAAGGTGAACCAAGAGTATCTGTAGTGCCAGAAAGAAGTTACTTAAAAATGAAAGTTCACGACAGAAGTATGTCAATGGAAAATGATGGGAGTCAATTGAAGAAATTTCCAGTGCCCCAAACTGAACAACTGGAGCAAGAAAATAATAAAGCAATACTAAATCATAACCCAAAGTATAAAATAAATATTCATAATATCATACTTACATAAATAAATGATTGCATCAATAAATTAAGGAGTAGGGAGACATGTGCCTTGTAATGAATTCCAAATAATATATGTAGATATTCAGTCCTCAAGGAGGGAAGCATAACTACCCACTCCTTAAGTACAGGCTATGCACAGTGACTTTATTCCAAAAAGTAGAGTACGGAAAAGGGTAATGAAAGAATAACTTTATGGTGGAGAAACCTAATGCCCTCTCCGCTCGACTACCAAGCTTAACATCAACAGTCATAAGTCTTGCTGATAGCCTGGGCCCTTGATATGATGAGAATTGCACTCTATCTCTATGGCCTTCCTGTCTAGATCTCACAGCCCCAGTCTATGAGAAAGATATCCGGCAAATCTCAATAGACAGACATCTTGCAAAATACGTAACCGGTATTCCTTATTTTCAGTTAAGGTCATCAAAAACAAGGAAAGTCTGAGAAACTTTCATAATCAAGAGTGGCCTAAGGAGACATGTCAACTAAATGCAATGTGGTATCTATCCCGGTTGGGATCCTGGAACAGAAAAAGGATACGACTTAAAAAAAGTGACTACATCTGAATAAATCATGGACATTAATTAATTATAATTATTGATTATAAATTATATTGAGTTCATGAGTTGTGACAGTTGTACCATATTAATATAATGGGTTAATAATAGAGGAACTGTGTATGTGCTTTTTTATATTTTTCCCTAAATAAAGAAAAAAAGCTTATTTAGGGAAAAACGCATACATTGTTGAAATATGCATCCAGCTTCAGTTTCTGACAAGGCTGTTAACTTCCTGTCAAAAACTCAACCTTCAGATTGCCTCAGAGGTAAAAGTGGGTTAGAGGGACTGAAAAACTATCTAAAAATAGTGAGAAAAACCCAGAAAGTCAGAGGGAATTGGATTCCAGAGTGGGAGGAAATAGAGCCGGTAAGAGCCAGGTGCTCCAGACTGGGAATGCCACTGGATAACATTTACAAATAAATTAATAAATTATGTCATTTCCTACTTCTCCACACTGCCACAGGGGAATCATTCCCTGCCCTATTGTCACTGAGAATCAGAGTAACAAGAATATCAGCACTCTTTACCAGGTTATGACCAGGGCAGCATTTAAATCTGGCTTCGATTCTAAGAAATCAGTCATTCTATTTCTTCAGGGTCTAGTACGTGCCAGACACTGCTAGACACTGGATACAACGTAGTAAAACAAAGAGAAAATAAATTGCTTTAATGGAAAGTACATTCCGGAACACAAAGCCACCTAATATACTGTATACATAAGTGAAATTCATAGCATGTCACATGACAAATAGTCCTGATGAGAAAAATAAAACAAAAAATTATGGTGAGTCAGGATATTGATTTTAGTTAAAATAGCTAAGGGATATCACAGCAATGTGACAGGTGAATAAGAATCTGAAAGAAGTGAGGTACTGACCTTTCTAGACAAGGAAAATTTCATTCCATATAGAGGGAAGGGAAAGTGCAAAGACTCTGAAGCATATTTTACAGTTGTGGAAATAACAAGAATGCCAATGTGACTGGATCAAAGTGACTAAGAGTTAAAATAACAGGAGGTAAAGTCATAGCGATAACAGCAAAGGGGATAGATTATATAAAGCTCTGTAGGCTGTGGTAAAGACTCTGGGTCATATGAAAAGCCATTGTAGGGTTCTAGGCAAAGAACAGAGATGAACTGACTTATATTTTGACATAACCATTCTAGCTTCTGAATGAAAATATACTGAAAAGAAAAAATGATAGAATTAGGAAGACTTTATATAAGGCTATTTTAACAATCTGGTAAAACACAATGAAAGTAGCTTTGACTAGAGTGATAGCTATGTGGATAGTGGGAAGTGAATATATCCTGGAAATAATTTGAAAATAGAGGCAACTATATGGGCTGACTAATTGAATCTGAGATATGAGTAAGAGATATCAAAGTTTTTTGCCTGAGGGTATGGAACCATGGAGATGTGATTTCTTCAGTTGGGGAATAGCGTAGAAAGAGGAGCTTATGGAGAGCAAGTTCCAATAGAGATTCATAAGTTTACAATATCTATTGGGAATTCAAAAAAAGTTGTTGAATAGACAGATAATACAAGAATTTGGAGTTCAACAGAGAGATCATAGCTGGCAATATAAATTGAGGAATCAGTATACTGAAGAATTACCAGCCAAGAAAATGAATGAAACAACCAAGGGAGTGTGGAGATTGAAAACAGGAAAAGCTGGATGTAAGGGTTCTGAAGTGTTAGCATTAGAGATCTTTAATATAAGAGGTCAGAGATATAAAAAGAAAGCAGCAAAGGAGACTGAGAAGTAGCAGCCAGGACAGTAGTCAGAAAGCCAAGAGAGTGTGACATACCAACAACCAAATGACGAAAGTGGAAACTAATAACTGTATCAAAAACTGTTTACGTATAAAGTAGGAATAGGTATGAGAATTAAATATTGGCTTAAACACTGTGTAAGGCACATGATGATCTTGACAAAAACAGTTTTGGTGTAACACTGGAATCAAAATATGGCTTACTTGTGTTTAATAGAACTAGATAAATGAAATTGGAGATATAGTGTGTAGGAGTTTTACTATAAAGGAATGGAGAAACAAGAAATGGCACGTGTTTTAGTCCATTCTTACACTGCTATGAAGAAATACCCAAGACTGTTTAATTCATTTTTAAAAGAGGTTTAATTGACTTACAGTTCAGCATGGCTGGGGAGGCCTCAGGAAACTTACAATCATGGAAAAAGGGGAAACAAACACTTCCTTTTTCAGATGGTGGCAGGAGAGAGAAGAATGAGAGCAAGGCAAAGGGAGAAGCCTCTTATAAAACCATTAGATCTTGTGAGAACTTACTCACTTCTATGAGAACAGCATGGCAGAAACCATGATTCAATTACCTCCACCTGGTCCCTCTCATGACATATGGAGATCCAATGGGAGCCACAATTTCATTATGGTCTTGATCTATTATGAAGATGAGATTTGGGTGGGAATATGGCTAAACCATATCATTCTGCCCTGACCCCTCCAAAATCTCATGTCCTTACAATTCAAAACACAATAATGCCCTTCCAACAGACCCCCAACATCTTAACTCATTTTAGCATTAACTCAAAAGTCCAAGTCCAAAGTCTCATCTGAGACAAGGCAAGTCCCTTCCACCTAGAAGCCTGTAAAATCTAAATCAAGTTAGCTGCTTCCTAGATACAATGGTGATGCAGGCATTGGGTAAACACACCATTCCCAAATAGGAGAAATTAGCCAAAATAAAGGACCTATAGGCCCCATGCAAATCCTAAATCCAACAGGGCAGTCATTAAACCTTAAAGTTCTAAAATGATCTCCTTTGACTCCATGTCTCACATCCAGCTTGTACTGATGCAGGAGTTGGGATCCCATGACTTTGGGCAGCTCCACCCCTGTGGCATTGCCGGGTACAATTCCCCCCTGGCTGCTTTCACAACTGGCATTGAGTGTCTGCAGCTTTTCTAGGTGCACTGTGCAAGCTGTTGGTGGATCTACCATTCTGGGGTCTGGAGGATGGTGGCCTTCTTCTCACAGCTCCACTAGGCAGTGCCCCAGTAGGGACTCTGTGTGGGGGCTTGAATCCCACACTTCCCTTCCACACTGCCCTAGCAGAGGTTCTCCATGAGGCCTCTGCCTCTGCAGAAGACTTCTGCCTAGACATCAATGTGTTTCCATACATCCTCTGAAATCTAGGTGGAGATTCCCAAACCTCAGTTATTGACTTCTGTGCACCCACAGGCCCAACACCACCTGGAATATGCCAAGGCTTGGGGCTTGCACTCTATGAAGTCATGTCCCGAGCTGTACCTTGGCTTTTTTTAGTCATGGCTGGAGCAGCTGGGATGCAGGGCACCAAATTCCTAGGCCACGCACATCAGGGGATCCCTCAGCCCAGCCTACAAAACCATTTTTCCTCCTAGGACTCTGGGCCTGTGATGAGAGGGGTTGCTGTAAATGTCTCTGACATGCCCTGGAGACATTTTCCCCATTGCCTTGATGGTTAACATTTGGCTCCTCATTACTCATGCAAATTTCTGCAGCCTGTTTGAATTTCTCTCCAGAAAACTGATTTTTCTTTGCCATTGCATCATCGGCTGCAAATTTTCCAAACTTTTATGTTCTGCTTCCTCTTGAATGCTTTGCTGCTTAGAAATTTCTTTTACCAGATGCCCTAAATTATCTATCTCATGTTTAAAGTTCCACAGATCTCTAGGGAAAAAGCAAAATGCCACCAGTCTCTTTGCTAATATATAGCAAGAGTCACCTTTATTCCAGTTCCCAACAAGTTCCTCATCTCCATCTGAGACCACCTCAGCCTGGACCTCATTGTCCATATCACTATCAGCATTTTGGTCAAAACCTTTCACAAGTCTCTAGGAAATTCTAAACTTTCACACATGTTTCTGTCCTCTGAGCCCTCTAAGTCTCTAGAAAATTTCAAACTATCCCACATTTTTCTATCT
Organism: Colobus angolensis palliatus; assembly: GCF_000951035.1. NCBI lineage: Eukaryota > Metazoa > Chordata > Mammalia > Primates > Cercopithecidae > Colobus > Colobus angolensis. Next base: position 382,047 of record NW_012116010.1, on the reverse strand, counting down.
TTTTCTGACCCCTCCAAAGAGTTCCAACCTCTGCCTGTTACCCGGTTCCAAAGTTGTTTCCACATTTTCAGGTATCTTTATAGCAGCATCCCACTACCTAGTGCCAATTTACTGTATTCGTGTGATCTCATGCTGCTGTGAAGAAATACCTCAGACTGGGTAATTTATAAAGAAAATAGATTTAATTGACTCACAGTTCAGCATTGTTAGGGAGGCCTCAGGAAACGTGCAATCATGGTGGAAGGGGAAGCAAACATGTACTTCTTCACATAGTGGCAGGAGAGAGAAGAATGATAGCCAAGTGAAAGGGGAAGACCTTTGTAAAACTATCAGATCTTATGAGAACTTACTATCACAAGAATTCAATGGTGGAAACTGCCCCCATGATTCAATTATCTCCACCTGGTCTCCCACAACATGTGGGTATTATGGGAACTGCAATTCAAGATGAGATTTGGGGTGGGGACACAGCTAAGCCATATCAGCATGTCATTAAGTTGTTGATATAAATTATATGATCAAAAATAGAATATTGATGATGCAGGTTATAAAGAGAATAATTGTTGGAAATTATGACTGGAAGTAGACAAGGAAAATGAAATTTTCTTTCCAAGTGCAAATGTTGGCCTTAGCAATAAGCACAGATTGTTCATCCATAGTTAATGAAGGAGAAGATTATGTGTATACAGATACCGGCTTCTAACAATGAAGATATTTCTTTGGAGAGATCTCTTGCCCTACTGAGAGTACCTATCCTCACCTTGGGAGAAATATATTATTTTCCTCACCTCAAGCCTGAAGAGAGTTGGTAAGCTTGCTTTGTTTGTCCTATAGCTGAGGTCCACCATGAACAGGGATACAATTATTGTTCTTGGCAATCTAGAGGGCTATGGATGAGCTAACTTCTTTGGTGGTAGAGCCAGAAAAATGTTGCCTAATTAGAATCAGCTGACTTGACTAGGCTGGCGTAAAAGTTGCACAGCATTTCCCATAGTTATGATTTGGACCCCATTTGAGAAGAAACCAGAGTGGAATGAAATACTTCTATTGAATAGTTATCACTAATGTTAAAATGTCTGGGATATGGATAAAGTGGTAGCCAGAGAAAACTTTAGAGATGTAAATGTGTTTATTTTTTAACAAAGAAGCAAGTGAGTGAAATTTAAGTAAAGTAAGTAAAGTACTTCAGTTATGTAAATCCAAAGATAAATAATAAAGTGAATCTATAACATTAAATAATATTATTCCAATAAAAGCTGGGGTGTTTGGAGACATTAGTAAGACAGAAAAATCATTGATAAGTATAATCAGGAAAGATACAAGACATACATATATAAATGGCAGAAGGAATAGAAAAAGAAAAATAAGTATAAATACCTACAAACAAAACCAAGATTTTTAAAAATTCTAAGATAATAAGAGTATTATGAACAACTTTATGCCAATACATTTGTAAACCAAAGAAAAAAGTGAATTTCTGAAAAGATATAAGTGGCAGAAGAAGCAATTTTTAAAATTATGATTGTAAAAGTAACCATTAAAAATTTAAATGGTGATAAAAGAGGCTCCATTAAAAAAACAACTTTAAGTTAAACTTTCACTACCAGCCATGATAGAATAAGTGTTGCTAAAATTGCTATTTTGCCAAAACAATTTTAAAAGTGACAAAATAAATGAGGTAGTGGTTTTCAAGCACTGCATATCAGGCAGTACTATAATTATCAAGAGAAGGAAAAAATACAAAATAGTCCAACCCCACCCCTTTACATCTCTGGATTTCTTTCTGGGAGAACTTTCTTTCTACAACACCAGGAGGTAGATCCAAAGTGAAGTAATGGAAGAAATGACCTTAGGAGGCTGCTATGGTCTGAATGTTTGTATCTCCCCACAATTCAGATATTGAAACTAACCCCTAATTTGATGGTATTAGGAGGAGTGGCTTTGGGGAGGTGATTTGTTCATGAGGGTGGGGCCCTTAGGAATGTAATTAGTGTCCTTATAAAAGAGACATCAGAGAGCTCCTTCACCCTTTATACCATGTGAAGACACAGCAAGAAGGTACTGTCTATAAACCAGGAAGTAGACCCTCTGAATATCCCATCAATGTGGACTTCCCAGCCTCCAGAACTGTGAGAAGTAAGTTGTTGTTGTTTATAACTACCCAGCTTATGGTATTTTGTCATAGTAGCTCAAATGTACCAAGAGACAGAGATAAGAGTTCCGGTCTGCAGAAGGACCTGGAATTCTTGAGGCAAAGTACTAGAAAACAGTAAGATATTCAGAAAGTGGATTCCTTATGTCTGAGTGGGAATTTGTCATGAGTCCTTGACTAAGATACGGACTAGACCTGTACTGGATATGAACTCCACAAAGCCTAGGAAATATTGTCTGCTGTGGGCCTACTGGCTGAAACAGATGTTTGGCAAGGCTGGGAGATGTAGTTCTGACCCAAGTAGAGATGTAAGACCTCATTGAATACCTCTGGAATTCAGTTGAGACCATTAAAAGACTACTATTTTGGAATAATAAACCAAAGTACTGTCCGTGATGTAGCACTAAGTTGAAAACAGAAATAGATTAGGGAAATCACCAATGTGACAGGACCAAAGGCTCTGAAAGTAATATAACTGCCTGTCAGATTAAATATCAACACTTTTTAAAGAAAGTGCCATGATCTAGATGCCCTACAACACACAAGTAAAATAAAAGATGGCCTTGCATAATACTTTGTCTTGAAGTGAGGAGTGCTATTTAATCAACTCTCTGTATATTAAGAAAATTATAATTAGTGCTGTTGCATATACCTTTTTTCTTTGTTACAAAAAGCTTTCTGATGGAAATGTGAGGTGTGGCAAAACATCAACCACAATATACAGTTTATGATAAAAATTACTAGATATATGAAGTAGGAAATTTGACACTTAATAAGTAGCCAAAAGAAATAGGTATCGATATGCTACACATGTTAAAATTGACCTATATTTATATGGATGTGTGTTTGTGTTTTCAGTAGCAGTTATAAACAAGTTTTAGTGATATTAAAGAAGACATAGCAATGAGTTAATAGATTGTGACTCATGGCAGAGAAATGAAAACTCTAAAAAAGTATCCAAAGAAAACAAAAATGGAAAAGTTTACTATCTGAAAGGAGAAGATAATAAAATCAAGTTACCTAGATCATGAATAGATCAAAGAAGGTCATTACCCTCAAAGCAGGAAAAATTCACTGAAAAGCACATGAGGAACATTATGAGGACACATTGTGGTGAAACTTCTAAAAAGCAAAGACAAAAAGCAAACCTTTAATACTACCAGAATAAAAAGAAACACAGATAAGAAGAATGATAAAAATGGAGACTAATCGACAATGCATAAGGAAACGATGGTCTTTTCAATAAATGGTGCTGGTCAAACTGCATAACTGCACACAGAAAATATGAAATGAAATTGAATCCTTATCATAAACAATACACATAAATCAACCCAAAATGTATTAAAGAGTTAAATGTAAAAATTGAAAGTATAAAATCCCTGGAAAGAAATATAAGGGAAAGGCCTATGACATTGGTCTTGGCAATGATTTTTTTATATGAAGCCAAAAGCATAGGCAACAAAAGCAAAAATAAACAAGTGGAAGTTAAACAACCTGAAAAACTTTTGCAAGGCAAAGGAAACAATTAGTAAAATAAAAAGACAATCTATGGAATGGGAAAAAAATACTTGCAAACCACGTATCCACTAAGGGGTTAAATACCGAAATATTTAAGTAATTCATTAACTCCATGGCAAAAAAAGCAAACAATTCCATTTAAAATGAGCAAAGGACCTGGATCAACATTTCTCAAAAAAGACATAAAAATTGCCAATCTGTATATGAAAAGGTGTTCAATATTACTAAGCCTCAGGGAAATGCAAAACCACAATAACATTTCACGTTTGTTAGAATGGCTACAATCAAAAAGACAAAAGATAATAAGTGTTGGTGAGGGTGTGGAGAAAAGACAATCCTTGTACTCTGTTTATGGGAATGTACATTAGTACAGGCATTATAGAAAACTGTGTAAAAGTTCCAGAAAATAAAACTAGGACTACCATATAAACCAGTCATGTCACTTCTGGGTATATATTCAAATAATTGAATTCAGTTCCTCAAGACTAATGTGCACTACCATGTCATTACAACATTATTCACAACAGGTAAGATATGGAAACAAGCTAAGTGTCTATCAAGGAATGGATGGAGAAAGTGTGGAGTGTGCATGTGTGTATGTGTATACACACAATGGAATATTATCCAGATTTCAAAAACAAAAAATCTTGTATTTGTAAGAACATGCATATACCTGGAGGCTGTTATGCTAAGTGAAATAAGCCAGGCACAGAAAGACAAACACTGCATGCCTGATCCCAGTGATATGTGGAATTTTAAAAACTCAAATATGTAGACACAGAGAGTAGAACCCTAAAAACTCAAATATGTAGACACAGAGAGTAGAACCCTAGATACCAGGAGTTGGTTGGTGACAAATAAGGAGATACTGGTCAAAGGACACAAATTTTCAGCTATAAGTAAAATAAGTTCTGGAGACCTAATGCATAGGATGGTGACTATAGTGACTATAGTTAATAATAATGTATGCATGAAATTTGCAAAGAAAATAGATCTTAAGTATTCTCGTTGCACACACACAAGTGTAACTGTGTGAGATGATAGATATGTTAATTAGCTATATTGTTATAATTGTTTCACAGTATATGCATGTCAAAATACCATATCATACACCTTAAATATATATGGCTTTTATTTGACAATTATGCCTCAGCAAAGCTGGAAAACAAACCCCAAAACATCTGCAATACGATACTATTTATATAGCACTTAAAACATATGAACGAAGACTTAATCGGAAATGAGTATTTATCAGAAAAAAAGAAACGAGTGTGGGAATCAGAGACAAAGAAAAAAGATAAAATAGAATAAGAGAAGGGTTTTGCATGATCCTGTGTCTTGAAATGAGGAGTATGATGAAATCAACTCTGTGTACATCAATCAAGTTATAATTAGCAGTCTTGCATAAATATATACACATATATCTATATATACACACATATGTATACACATATATATTTTGATCGTCTTGTTTCTGTTTTTTAATTTTTTTAATGTTTAAATTATGTGGGTACATAGCAGGTGTATATGTTTATGGGATACATGAGATATTTTCATATAGTAATGCAATGTGAAATAAGCACATGGTGGAGAATGGGGTATACATACCCTTAAGCATTTATTCTTTGACAAGCAATCTATTTACCTTATTTGAGTTATTTAAAAATAAACAAGTTATTATTGACTATAATCACCCTGTTATTTTATCAAACAGTAGGTCTTATTCATTCTTTCTATTTTTTAGTACCCATTAACAATCTCTACCTCCTCTGGAGCCACTCCCCAACTACCATACGAGGCCTCTGATAACCAGCCTTCTACTCTCTATGTCCCTGAGTTCAATTGTTTTGATTTTTATATCCTACAAATAAGTCAGAAACATGTGTTATTTGTCTTTCTGTGCCTGGCTCATTTCACTTAACATAACAATCTGCAGTTCCATCCCTGTTGCTACAAATGACTGGATCTCATTTTGCTTTTTAAGAAACTTTCTGAGAATACACACAGACATTATAACATTGCCTGTTGTTTATTTTCTCACACATGCAAATGTTTCAGGTATTATTTCTGCATAGAAGCAGAAACCTCACCCAAGTCATTCAATCATTATGATACTCCTCTGACACATAGGCCTTTCTAAACTCCTTCTAATGATTACAAAACCCTGGAAATCAGGTATTAAATGATTGGCCAAGATCTCTCAGAGAATAAGTGGTGGAGCCAAGGCATTAATGCGCAGTCCGTGTACTTACCCATTAAACAACATATTTTCTCTCAGCACAAAATACCCTGATATTATTTACGTATTTATTGGTGTTCTATTCAGTTCTGTATGTTCATGTTTTTCCACACGTCTTATAATATGCTGTATTCTCACATTCACAAACTAAATTCAAGCAGTTGCTTTCATAACTACTTGGAGAAATGAACAAAGTTGATCTTTTAAATTTCTATTTTACTGTTGAAGAAGTAAATGCTTAGTGTTGGAGAAGTGAAGTAGTCTTAATCCCTAGTTCTTAGACAAAGAAAGTCAGTGTGAAGCAATGTTTGTAAACGAGAAATATATACACAGAAGAGTCCCACAGATGATGTGCATATGGTACATAAGATGTTCAAGTTAATTAATTTGCTTTGTATACTTGTTAAATTTGATAAATATGGTGCTTCTTATCATGTAGAAATTTTGTTACCAAACAGTGAGCATTTAATTAGTACTAAGTCCACACCTATAATTTGTCTATTGTTCAGATCCGCAGCTTCCAATCAAGTTTAATTGTGAAATACAATTCATGTGATATTTTCTGGTTCATTTCACTAAAACTAAATTTCAGTAAGTGTTTTCTGGTGAGACTAATTGTCCTTTACAGAATCACTCTCTTGATAGACACCATTACACATGCAATTTCATCAGTAACTACAAACATTTGGGCAGTTGACATTTTTCTCTGCTTAAATTTGTATAGTATTCAATATTTTATTACCTACAGTCAGCCAAAAGAAAGATAAATGAACATGTTGGCTATTTACAATTCTAGAACACATTCTCAACTGCTTGCCATTTATTCTAGAAAAGCCTAGTAGAACAAAATATTAATCTCACTCAGCCTTTCTGAAAACTTGAAAAATATAAAGATAATAAGGCAACCAGAAAGTAATGTCAAGAATTGTCCAATCAAGTTATACCAAATGAAGTACAGTCTGTGGGAAGTCTTGTGAAGGAAATTGTATTACAAATTAGGCCCTCACGTCTGATGATATTTGCACTTACCATTATAAAGGTTGTAATTTACTTATTTTTATGTATTTGTTCCCTACTATGTTCCCAAGATAATTCAGGAAATTTGAAAATGTGCACACAATATGACACTATGAAATTCATGTAAAAAAAACTGAGACAAACTTAACTGTAAAGGAAAGCAAGTCGAAGCCCAGAGACAGAACTTAAGAAATCCATAAACTAGGTGGGTCTAAGATTCACAGCAGCCAATGTGAAGAGGGGATGTTATTATGCACAATATTCCCAGTATTCAAAACTTACAAATTAGTTTATCAGAAGAATATACAGACCATTGATCTTCAAAGATAAGACATTGTATCGTTAACCATTATGCTTTTCTAAATACAAATCTTGATAATTAACTTTGTAAAAGCAGTAAGCAATCTGAATATATAATAATAAATGGGCAATCAACTATATCCATTCACTAATATTTTCAGCCAATTAAAAATGTCACTATAAAACTATTTATGATATTTGAAAATGTTCATAAATGTTCTCAATATAAGTGAAAAGGTAAAATATAAGAGTATGTATACTATAATCCCAATTTCGTTTTTAAATTATATACATGCATACTTATGGATAAACAAAATATAAAAAGTTAAACCAAAAAATTGTATAATGTGTAACGTTCATTGTATAATTGTATAACGGTTATCTCTGGGCTATAAGAAAACAGATAATTTTTATTTACATCTTTGGAATTTTCTGTCTTCCAGAAATTATTGCAATCAACCTCTAATATTTCTAGAATTAAAAGTAACTTAAAAAAATAGTTCTTTGTATGTAGACAGCGGTACTTTGACTCATTTAGGTAAACAGGAGTGCAATTGCTGGATGGTATGGAAAAACAATATTCAGCTTGGTAAGAATTTGCAAAAGTCTTCCAAAGTCATTATATCGTTTTGCATTCATGTGAGCAATGAATGAGAGATCTTAATGCTGCAAAAACGCTACAGCAATTTATATTGTTGGTTCTTTTAAGTTTAGCCATTCTCATAATTCTATAGAGGTATCTTGTTTTAATTTACATTTTCAATGGAAATTATGTTGAGCATATTTTCATATACTTGTTTTGTCTATCCTCTTTGATGAGGTGTCTGTTCAGATCTTTTACCCTATTTTAAGTTGAGTTGCTTGCTTTCTTCTTGTAGACTTTTATGAATTCTTTGTATATTTTGTGACAAGTCCATTATCAGATATGCGTTTTGTAAATGTTCAATGTTCTCTGACATTTTTCCATTATCTTAACTGTTTTTTACACAGAAGTTTTTTGTTTTAATAAAATTCAACTTATCTATCTCTTCTTTCACTTTCATTAATCAGTCTTTTGGTGTTACATCTAAAAACTCATAGTCCAACCCAAGATTAGGTAGATTTTTCCACATTCTTTTTTCTAGAAATGTTATAGTTTTGCATTTCACATATAAATCTATGACTCATTTTGTGTTAATTTGTATGTAACATATTGATTTTCTCCATGTTATGAATTTTTTTTCCTCAGTTAACTCCGTGAGCATCTAACTAAAAGCAAAGAATCACAGTTTTCAGCAGACCTGATGATTTTCTTTGATTAATTTTATTAAATAATGAGATCTAGGCTTCTTATTACTTATCAATAGTTTCATTTTTATTTATATATTTAATAAAGTAAGACAACATGAATATTTTGTTAAATAATTACACTAATCATGCAGATCAAAGATGGTGACACTAATCAAGCTGAATTGTTGGCTGGATGGTGACCCACAATGTCATGGCTTTAAATGTTAATGTGTTAGCTGAGGTGGAAAAGTCTGAAGTAAGAGTTCTGATGCTTTTTGGTTTTAAATTTTAATGAAGTCCAACTTAACATTTTTTTCTTTCATGAGTGGTGCTTTTGGTGTTCTATCTAATAAATTGTTCCCAAACCTAAAGTCACCTATAATTTCTCCTATGTTAACTTCTAGAAGTTATTTGTTGTTGTTGTTGTTGTTGTTTGTTGTTCGTGGGGTTTTTTTGTTTGTTTGTTTGTTTTTGAGATGGAGTTTTGCTCTTGTCGCCCAGGCTGGAGTGCAATGGTGCGATCTTGGCTCACTGCAACCTAAGTCTCCTGGGTTCAGGTGATTCTCCTGCCTCAGCCTCCCGAGTAGGAGTAGCTGGGATTATAGGTGCCTGCCACCACACCTGGCTAATTTTGTATTTTTAGTAGAGATAGGGTTTTCCCATGTTGGCCAGGCGGGTCACAAACTCCTGACCTCAGGTGATCCACCCAGCACGGCCTGCCAGCGTGCTGGGATTACAGGCATGAGCCACTGCACCTGATCTAACCTCTAGAAGTTTTATAGTATGGCATTTTATATTTAGGTTTATGATCTATTTTGAGTTAATTTTGGAAATAATTCATGTCAGTGTCTAGATTAATTTTTGTGTGTAGATATCCAGTTTTTATGGTACTATTTTATGAAGACTATCCTATTAATAGTAATTATATATATATATATCTAATTTAATATTTAAATAGAAAATATAATTTATTTTTAAGGTCTGCATCAAATAACTGAGTATTACAACCATCTTCGTATCCTGGAAATCACACTACTGAAGTTGCCAGTTTCTCTTCTTTTACATTAAACTCTGAGATAAATAGGAATCCAGCATTTCCAGAGTGATAAACCCCGCACCTAGCACAGTAGCTGGGGCATAGCAGGAGCTCAATACATATTTTAAAAATGCATGAATGTTACATCCAGATCCATGTAAATTTAATATCAGCCTAAAAGTTAAGTGATTTAATCAAAATTATTCAACATTTAGGTATTTCTAAAAATTCATGTGGGATTGTGAGTTGTGATGTAGTCAACAGGTGGTATGTAATTTAATCTCTTTACCCATCCTACCTGAAAATACTAAATTCAAGATAAAAAACGAAAATCCACAAAGTTAAAATAGCTTTGGAAAGTAAGGATACCAATAAGTAATACGTTAATCCTCCAGAAAGAAGTACCCTTAGAACAGATGGTCCCAATTGAAATAATTGGAAGCAAACCCATGCCTAACTTTCAAAAACATGACCGCACCTGGAAGAGGGAAAGAACCTTCCACCCACATCTCATATACAGTGATCAGAGAGGTGGAAGCCTGAACTAAAGGTCCTAAGTGTGGGACTCTTGTATTCCCTGTTTTTGGAATCCACTTTACAAGCCACTCAGAATCTTTCTTGTACACTCCATGCCTGCTCCTAATGCAGTGGAAATTAAAAATAAGATAGCAAGCAAAATTTTACCAAGCTAACATATGCCAAAGGCAGGGCTAACAACGTTATTTGCAAGAATATTCCAAGACAAAATGTACTAAATGTGTCAAAGACTGTTATTTTATAGGAATTGCTATGACTTTTCGTGGCAAATATATAAAATCAAGATCTATTTTATAACAGGTAGAAATTGAAAAAAATATAATAACTAGAGCTTTTAAAACAGATTTCTACTGTCACAAATAAATAAACAAAAGTAGAACTGGAGTCATTGAACTTTTTTGGTAAAGGGGGCAACAGTAAATACTTTAGGCTTTACAGTTTGCTATGCAACTCCACTGTTATAGTATGAAACAATTCATAAGATAATGTGTAAATGGATGGGCATCGCTGAATCCCTATAAATACTTACAACACAGGTGGCTACCCAGAGTTTTCTTGTATGTCATAATTTGCAAACCACTGATAAAGAAGATCTAGATAATATAATTAACATGGAGGAATAGAGTTCAAACATTTTTGACCTATTTTTTAGAATATAAATGATATAAATATTTATTTGTATAAATATAAATATGCTTTTTTATGAAAGCATTTATGGCACAGTAAGATGCTAAATCACTTAGTAGGTCTCCAACAAAATAACTCAGTAAATTTGAAAATTATAAAAATGGGTAGGCCAAATTCTATGACCATAACACAATAAAAATAAAAATAGCACATTTAAAACAGAAGTTCCTTACCATGTTTGGGAAATACAAAACTCTCTAGTGAATACATATTTAGTTAAAGAGAAAATCAAAATTACACTTTAAGAATATTTAAAATACAGCAGAATATGAGTATTTGTGCCCCAACAATTATGCCAGCAATAGGGTATATCAGTCCGTGATGGTTAATATTAAGCATTAACTTGATTGGATTGAAGAATGCAAAGTATTGTTCCTGGGTGTGTCGGTGAGTGTGTTGCCAAAGGAGATTAACATTTGAGTCAGCAGACTGGGAAAGGCAGACCCACCTTCAATTTGGGCAGGCACAATCTAATCAGCTGCCAGCAGGGCCAGAATTAAAGCAAGCAAAAGAACACGGAAAGACTAAACTGGCTTAGTCTCCCAGCCTACGTCTTTCTCCTGTGCTGGATGCTTCCTCCCCTCCAACACTGGACTCCAATTTCTTTAGCTTTGGGACTCTTGGACCTTCGACCACAGACTGATGGCTGCACTGTCGGCTTCCCTACTTTTGAGGTTTTAGGACTTGGACGGGCTTCCTTTCTTCTTAGCTTGCAGGTGGTCTATTGTGGGACCTCACCTTGCGATCACGTGAGTCAAAACTCCTTAATAAACTCCCCTTTATAAATACATCTATCCCATGTCTTCCCTTTTATATATACATCTTTCCTATATCTCTGTCACTATAGGTAAGACACTGTGCTTATAGTTTTAACTTACATTACTTTATTCATGAGGATGAACATCTTTTCCACGTTTATTAAGTGTGGTTATTAGGAAAATATGTATAAAACAACATTTTCTTACCAGATTTTGGCATTATATTTAATGGTGAAAAATTAAAACAGGATGAAGAAAAGCACTGCTTTGAAAATATAGGCAAGGCATTAACATATAAAATGCTTAAAATAAATATAATTATTGCAAAAGAGGATACACTTTTATTTACAGAATTTATTATCATAATCAGAAATTACTTGAAAAACTATTAAAAAATATTGGTTTCTATGGGTTCCACATATTTCTTACTCAGATAGTTACAACAACAACTAGGGATTTATCTAAAGAGTTATTAAAATATGGTTTTTGGTAAAAAATTTGAAAACCTCATTTAAAAGAACAGATGATCCTGAAACAGATTGAACTGCTACTTCATGTATCTGTTATCCTTCAGTCATATTGAACTTCTTTCCTTCTTTCTGTCCCTCTAAGAACACACAAGCCCATTCCAATCTTCACACCTTTTTACTTTTTTCTCCTCTACCAAAACCTCTCCTTCCTCTTTGTTATTATCTGGCTTTTCCCTCATCTTTTCATGTCTCATCTTATCTCCTCATTATACTTCCTTGATCCTTTTCTTTAAATAGCCACCCCGTTACTATCAGTTCCCTATTCCAGTGATTCTTAACATAATTCATGGGCCCATAGCATGGGGAACATCTGGTCACTTGTTAGAATTGCAAAATATTAGGCCTCATCCTAAATTTACTGAATTAGAAATTATGGTGGAGGCAGAGCAAGTTGGCAGAATAGAAGAGAGGTATAACACTCTGAGGGGAATGTACACGTCACAGGGCAGTTCCTCGGAAAGCTTACTCTGCAAACAATACATACGATAAAAGGTTAACAGGTTGTATGGCTCCAGAATAGAAGGCTCTGCCAATTGTCCTCTCTGCAAGGACACACATTTATCAACTATCTACAGAGAAAAAAAAAACAAAAAACCTTAATAAGAACCAAAAATCGGTGAGTCTTCTTAGTACCTGGTTTTAACTACATATCACTGAAAGAGGCACTGAAAAGATGGAAAAACTTGAATCACCAGTGCTACTCTTTCCCCACCCCTCAGCACTGGCAACTTGGTGTAGAAAGCATCTCTGGGTGCTGAGGGAGGAACACAGCAATTGTAAGGCACTGAACTTGGTACTGTTCTGTTAAGAGCACAAAGGAAAACCAGAGAAAACTCAGCTGATGCCCACCCATGGAGGGAGCAGTGAAACCAGCCCTAGTCAGAGTGGAATTGCCAATCTCTATGGTCCAAACTCACCACCAAGGGCCAAAGTGTTCTGGGTCTCTAAGTAAACTTGACAAGCAGTCTAGGCCATAAGGATGTTAAAATTGCGTGAGTTCTAGTGCTGAACTGGACCAGGAGTCAGTGGCCTGGGGCGGGGCGGGGGCGCACATAATCCACTAAGATACCAACTGGTGTGGCTAAGGGAATGATGCCATCACACCTCCCCTGACCCCAAAATGCACAGTTTGTGGCTCCAAGAGAGATCCCTTCCTTCCACTTGAGGAGAAGAGAGGGAAGACTTGGGGGGACTTTGTCTTGCATCTTGGATACCAGCTCAGTCACAGCTGTATAGGATGCTGGTCAGAGTCACGTGGCACCTATTCCAGGCCCTAGCTCCCAAAAGACATTTCTAGACAAAACCCTGAGCCAGAAGGGAACCCCATGCCTTGAAGGGAAGGACCCAGACCTGGAAGCACTCATCAGCTGCTAACTGAAGAGCTTTTGGGTTCTGATAAAACAGCAGCAATACCTAGGTACTACGTGGAGTGCAGTGGGTGAGCCTCTGAGAGCTGCTGGCTTCATGTAAGATTCAGGAAATTACCAACTGTCGTGACTAAGGGCTGAAACTTCTTATGCTTGAGAAAAGCAGAGGAAAAATGTAAGGGGACTTTGTGTTGCACCATAGGTATCAGCTGGGCCAACGTGTGTAGTGAACCAAGTGGACACCTGGGGTCCTTGATTCAGGATTTGATTCATGGGCAAGATCTTTGGATCTTCTCTGAGCTAGACTAGAGCCCATTTCCCTGAAGGATAAGTCCTAGGCCGGGCAGAATTCACCACAAACCTACCGAAAAGCCCTTGGACATTAAAGGAACTTCAGTGGTGGTCTGGAATAACGCCTCATGGCCTGTGGTGGTGGTGGCGGTGGCCATAGGGTGAGCCTCTTCTGCCTTTGGAAAGAGTAGGAAAGTGTAGGAAAGACTATATGCCTTGTGGTCTGAGTGCCACCTTATCTGCAGTACAATAGAATACTAGGTGGACTTCTAAGGTTTTTGACTCTATGTCCTGGAGTCCCAACAGCAGCTCCAAACCCACCTGGGGCCTGCAGGAACTCATGGCCCTGAAGGGAAGAACACAGGCCTTGCTGACTGTGCCACCTGCTGATTGTCGAGTCCCAGGAAATTGAGTAAACATAGGCAGCAGTGAAGAAGTGGTTACAGCAGGCCTTGGGTAAAACCCAGTGCTATGCTGCTTCAGGTTTGACTCAGCACAGTCCCACTGGTGGTGGCCATAGGGGTCCTAGTGTCACTCTACCCTCAGTTTTAGGTGGTTGAGAAAAGAGAGAGAGACTCCATTTCTTCGGGAGAAAGTAAGGGAAGGAAACAAGTCTCTGCTTGGTAATCCAGAGAATTCTTCTATATTTTACCCAAAACCATCAAAACACTACCTCTAAAAGTTTGCAAGAGCCATGTTGTTACTGGGATTGCGGTACCTCCTAATGCAAATATGGCTTAGCTCATAATACCAAAGTCTCTTTGAATACCTGGAAAGCAGTCCCAAGAAGGATAGGTACAAACAAGCCCAGATAGTGAGGACCACAATAAATACATAATTCCTCAATGCTGAGACAAAGACAAAGATCCACAAGCTTCTAGACCATCTGGGGAAATGTGACCTCACAAAATGAACTAAATAAAGCAATAGGGACAAATCCTGGATAAACAGAGGTATGTAACCTTTCAGAGAGATAATTTTAAAAAGCTGTTTTGAGGAAACTCAAAGAAATTCAGGATAACAGAGATGGAATTCAGGATACTATAGAATCAATCTTACAGAGTTGAATTAATTAAGAAAAAATCAAGCAGAAATTCTGGAACTGAAAAATGAAATTGGTGTACTGAAAAATGCATCAGTCTTTTAATAGCAAAATAGATCAAGCAGAAACAAGAATGAGTGAGACTGAAGAAAACCTAATTGAAAATACACATTCTGAGGAGACAAAAGAAGAAGGAAGAAAAATACTAAAACATTCCTACAGGATTTTGAAAACAAGCCTCGAAAGTGCAAATTTAAGACTTATTGCCCTTAAATAGGAGGCATAGAGATAGAAAACTTCCAAAACCTGCAGAAGAAAGCAATATTTAAATATAAGAAGGTTATAGAACTCCATGCATATTTAACCTAAAGAAGACTACCTTAAGGCATTTAATAACGAAACTCCCAAAGAACAAGGATAAATAAAAGATCCTAAAATCAGGAAGAGAAAAGAAACAAATAACATATAATGGGGTTCCCATATGTCTGGCAGCAGGCTTTTCGTTGGAAATCTTACAGGCCAGAAGAGAGTTGCATGACATATTTAAAACGCTGAAGGAAAAAAAAAAGTTACCCTAGAATAGTTTATCTGGAAAAAATATCCTTCGAACATGAAGAAGATATAAACACTTTCCAAACAATCAAAAGCTGAGAGCTTTCATGAACACTAGATCTGTCTTACAAGAAATGGTAAAGGGAGTGCTTCGATCAGGAAAAAAATGTTAATGAGCAATACGTAAGGACCTGAAGCTACAAAACTCACTGGTACTAGTAAGTAGACAGAAAAACAGAGATTATTATAAGACTGAAACTGGTGTGTAAACTATGCTTATCCTAATTAGAAAGACTAAACAGTAAACCAAAGAAAAATAACTACCAACAACTTTTTAAGACATAGACAGTACAATAAGATATAAATAGAAAAAACCAAAACATTAAAAAGTAGAAGCACAAAGTTAAGGTATAGACTTTTTATTAATTTGGTTTTTGTTGTCTGTTTATTTATGAAAATAGTGTTACATTTTTATAAGGGCAAAATAATTTCATAAATAAGACTTTATGAAAATCGTGTTAAATTCTTTTTCTTTTTCTTTTTTGAGATGGAGTCTTGCTCTGTCATCCAGGCTGGAGTGCAGTGGCGAGATCTCGACTCCCTGCAACCTCCGCCTCCTGGGTTCAAGCAATTATCCTGCCTCAGCCTCCTGAGTAGCTGGGATTACAGGCATGCACCACCACGCCCAGCTAATTTTTGTATTTTTAGTAGAGACGGGGTTTCATCATGTTGGCCAGACTGGTCTTGAACTCCTGACCTCAGGAGTGTTTTTGTTTTTGAAGAGCTCATAGATTTGCAGGGAGACAGACATATATAGAGCCCAAACAGGTAAGTGACATAAAAATGTATTAATTAAATGGCTGTACATGCACAGAGAAGAGAATCATTCACTTTGCTGAGAGAAGAAAAAGTAGTGTATATGACTATGAGCTTTGGAGTCAGATACAATTTGGTTTGAATTTTGGTGCCTCAATTTTCAAGCTACGTGACCTTAAAGAAGAAATTTAACTTCCCTGATTCTCAAGTCTTTTATCTGTGGACTGGGATTAGTAATGGGGTTTAAATAAGAAAATTCACCTAGCAAATGCCTGGCATAGAATAGGTTTTAAATACGTAGCAGCTACGGTTAATATTAGGGAAATTCTTACGGAGAAGAAATCAGTTGATGTAGCCCTTGAAGAAGGTATATGAAAAGATAATGGGACAATACTTCAGTTAAAGAAAATAGCATGAGATATTGCATGGAGGAAAGAAAAGGCATGTTTGCTAAAGGAAAGGAAAGTCATTTTGTATGACTGCTGAGAATTTTAGAGGTTTGGGGTCAGAATGAAAAGAGTGCTTGAAAAACAAGTTACAATTAGACTGATAAGGGCCTTAAAAATCATGGTCAAGGGATCTTGAACTTCAGTCTATAGGAAAAGCAGAATAATAGAAGGAACTTAAATATGGAGTGGGATGGAAAGATGACATATTATCTCATTTATATTTTTAATGCCTCAGGAATAGAGTGTGATCATCTTTCAGATTATATTGTTATCCCTGAGTAAATCTTTTTCAGGATGAATTTAATTCCAAGGCAAAAAGCTGATGAGACAGCTGCCTACCAGCAGCCATTAATTCAGTCTACATTCTTTAATTACAATTCTCAAAATTGTCCACTAATACATTTTCTAAAATAATAATAGTCCAACAGGGAAAACAGTTGGCAGGTTCTGCATTTTTTATTCAGCAATAAGGAAAAAAACCCTTCACTATTTAGCTTGACTCAAGGTTGCAAATTTTATTGGATTTGTATCACCTTAAAGAGTCCATATTTTTCATTATTTTGTAACCATACATAAATTTTCTAAAAGATTCCCAAAGGCCATACAACCAAACTATAGACAATGGAGAAGGTTTATCTTGAAAGCTTATCTCATTTTTGCATTTGCCTCTGCCATCTTTGACCCAGGAATCCCAACAGCTGACACTGAATTCACAGAGCTCATTTCAAGGCCTTTTGACATTGTTTCTCCTCCCAGAATTCATCAGCCCCAGTTCAAAAAAAATTAATGATCTTTTCACAAAATGTATTCTTTTCAAGATGAAGTTTGAATTTTACCTCTGGCCATTCTTTGACAAGGTTGAGAAATATGACCACAATTACGGATGACTCAGGGAACAACACAACTAATTCACAGGGTGACATAAAATCAGTCTCTCTTTATCTCAAGCCCAATTTCCACTTCTGTAAAGGAGAGTTTTAGGCTGCAGAGCCTGAGAGGGACCGTTTAATGCTGACATTCTCAACTTCATTTAAGCATTTAGGTTTTCCTATTAGTTTGGGAACAAAGTGTTTAATGACCTGGGAAGAAATTATAGCAGAGAAGTATTACATACCAAAAGTATGGACAGCTACTAGGCAACATTTACTGTGCATTTACCGTGTCTCAGACTCTTTTGGACGTGTTTTTAATAATCCCATATTAATCACAGGGCACCATATCTATAAGGTGGAATGTGGTAGAGTTTAATTCCTTTGGGACAAGTTCCCAAGGAAACTCCTGGAAGAGAAAAATCTTTAAATTTCTCCACTGACTGAAGCCCTAAAGTCTGTTTTACAGCAGCAGTTTCTGTTTTCACAGTTGCCCGACTTTGCCACCTCCCCGCAACTCCCTTGAGTATGACCAAAAATATACTTACTACATACCCCCGTCATCACTATAATGATGGCTGGCAGATTAAAAATACCCCAAACAGAGCAAAGCTCCATGTGTGAAACACCAACATAAAGGCAGTTATAAAGAACCATCAGGTCCCTAAAACTTGATCCCTAAAATCATGCATGATATTTCTTGAGGCACTTTTAACTGAGGTTGACGATACCCAGAAAGGTTAACTTCTTACTGCTTTTCAGTTATACACTCAACTAATGGTCTTACTGTTGTGATAAATTAGAATATTTCAGCTGAAAATCTGAAGATACGGGTTCTCGTGTTCACTACTAAGAGTAATTAGTTGTGTTAAATGTGAACAAGACACAAAGTGTCTGGGTCTCAGTTTCTTCATATATGAAAGGAGAAAGCTAAACTGGATGATCTTCAATATTTCAGCTGGTCTAACATTTTGTGGTTATCAGGAAATTTGTTTTTTGTTCCCCATGCATCGCATATACTTCTGTGACTCTCAGGGACTATCTCCTTCTATTTATAAACAGATTTTAATATTCATTTGGAAAATACAGACTTTTAAATTAATCAAAATGTTCAATGTAGTATTTTCTCATTTCCAAAAATGGACATACTTTTTAAAAATTAATTTTATTTTATTTTTTAAAGTTTCAAGGTACATGTGCAGGATGTGCAGGTTTGTTACACAGGTGGTCTCCTGCACCTAACAGCCCATCACCTGGTATTAAGCCCAGCATGCATTAGCTCTTTTCCCTACTGTTCTGTTTGACTATTCTATAAAGTATTCCAAAGCACATAGCCATGTGAGAATTGAAAGATACAGGCTTGCATTAATGAGCAACATATCAAGGAGTCTGGAGACTCTTCCAGTAGTCTGTTTTCCAGACAATTCTCTGAGGTTTCATTCTATTTAAAACCCTGTCATCTTTTTAGCTGACCAGGTAAAATAACTTTCTCACACTTCGTTAATAAGTCACACAAGCATTCCACCTTGGCCAAAGAAAATAATTCATATAATTTAAATAACCCTTCCACATAGGTGTCTACTGAGTGATCAAGCTTGACCTAATCTTATGATGGAGCCAAGTGAGTATATGACTTTATTATGCCTGTATATCAAATAGCCTAGCAAAAATATAGGCAATTTTAAACATCTCCATAGGAAGCTTCCTGTAACAGTCCGACAAGATATATAGCCAAGCATCTGCTGAACTCTCCCTACGAGGATAAAACAAAACCACAGCCCAGATTTTATGGTATGGTCTCAATTTGAAACATCTTTCCCCATTGTTCCCATAAAGGATCAGAATATCCTGAATATTCCAATATTCCTGTATTCAAACTACTTCTACCAGCATGCATCTTGCTTCAAATATGAAACCTAGAGCTTTTTTTTGGTCACCACTCTGTTAGGTTCCACGACATCTGAAAGAGTATTCAAATGTGGTCTATTACTAGAGAAAGAACAACCTAACTGTTAGAAGACTATAACCACACTCATTTTCTAAAGGATGACACAAAATTTTTCTTTCGTTTCCCCATCACTCAAAATGGAAACACCTTCATTGGGCAAAGGAAGTCTTCTTTCCTTCCTGATTTCCCTCTATTTGCTCTTTTTTACTCATCCTCCTCTTCCCTGGATCCTACCTTAGTGTAATGCGAGGCAGGGACTCTTCATTCTCAGCTTCCTCATGGAAGACTTGACTCCCTACCATGAAGACGTGTGTATCCCACTCATGAGGTTAGCTTAGGACCTTCAGAGAAAAACAGTTAATTGCAACTAACAGTATATGCAGGGCACTGTCCGAGCACTTTGCATAAGCATCTGTTTCTCTCAGAAAATGTACGAGTTAAGTGCATTTATTAACTCTTCCATTTTACAGATTAAGATATAACCTAGGCATAGAGAGATTAAATAACATGCCTCATCTGTAAACTGAGGCAGTCTGTGTTTGAAGTCCATGTTATAGCCACTGAACCACCTTTTAATATATTACAAATACTCTTACATATGGGGAGAATTGGATGGAGGAAAAAGAATTTGTTCACATTACAAGTTGAAAGTTTCAGATCAGAAATCAGTGATGAAAAAATGATAAAATCGCGGTATAAATTGTCTTCTTTTATTTTATAGCCTCTCGTTTTAAGCATATGTACCCCAAAATGAAAACATAACATACTTGAAGCTTCAGAATAAAAGAATCTGCACATATTTGAATTTCTGCCTCTTTCCTCTCTGAATCTGAACAAACAAAACATTGTTTCTGTTGGTTCTCAGTGTTAGGCAGTAAAAGATTTAATAATGCAGTAAGCAGGACTTTATTTTTTATCTTTAAATGACCTTTTAAATCAGGTTTTACTGAGAGCTTAATTTTTTCTCCAAGAATCTTTAATACACAGAATAAGAAAAAAGAAGAATTAGTAAAACCATAACCATATTTTTTATTAAGAAAAAAAGATTACTTTGGGGATACAAAAATACAGGGAAAATAAATGCATACTTAATGCATACGTCTGATTTGATCATTTAAACAAAGAATGTATTTCTCTTACAAAAATAACCTGGTATAAAAAAAAATCTCTTTGAGGACCAAAACCCCCAAGTATGTATTTGCTAGACACACGCATCTATAGCTACTTTGTATCACACTTGCACAAGCAAAGATGTTCTAACCACTCTGTTTACTGTACCTAAGTATAATAAAAGCTGTCTACTAACCTTGTCTACTACAAGCCACTTTCATTTGTTGATTTCAAATAGGCGCTCTGGTGCCCCTCTAAATGAGAGAAATTCTTTTTTTTTTTTTTTTTTTTTTTTTTTTTTGAGGCGGAGTCTCGCTCTGTCGCCCGGACTGGAGTGCAGTGGCCAGATCTCAGCTCACTGCAAGCTCCGCCTCCCGGGTTTACGCCATTCTCCTGCCTCAGCCTCCGGGGTAGCTGGGACTACAGGCGCCCGCCACCTCGCCCGGCTAGTTTTTGTATTTTTAGTAGAGACGGGGTTTCACCGTGTTAGCCAGGATGGTCTGGATCTGCTGACCTCGTGATCCACCCGTTTCGGCCTCCCAAAGTGCTGGGATTACAGGCTTGAGCCACCGCGCCCGGCCATGAGAGAAATTCTTAAAGACACCAGGCCCTGTTTACTCAATGCGTTTGACAGATCAACGAAAAGAAAATTGTGCAAAGTGTGCCGGGATACTCTATTCTTCAAACCTTCTGAGCCAGAAGCTGTGGTCAAAATAGGGCCAGCACTTTCTCAGATGATTTCTGAATGATGGAGAATAAATTTGTTTCTACAGAGTCTACTGATATCTGCTCAATCTGGAAGCTTAGAATCAAGTCACCCCTTTGCCACAGGGATGACTAGAGGATCAGCCATATCGTGGCGCCATCTTATGTGGTAGAGGCTGCAAAGGCCCTCCCTATAGGCCTTCTGCTCAGGGGTCAACTGCGGTCCATTGCATTTATGCCTCAGTTTCACAATCCCTTCATGCCACCCACTCCCATACTCCCTTTCCCTTCCTTTAGTATAAACATGCCTACTCTAGACAGGGTTGCTAACTTTGCTTAGGAAAGCCTAAAAAATAATAATGCACAGCACTTGCTCTCCAAGTGTTTACAGTCTAACTCGGGGAGGTGAGACATTTAGATAAGTAAATAATTCTAATACAAGGTAAAAATGTAAAGCTTTCTTATAGTCTTTGCATTGTTAAGGAGAAAGAAAAAATTATCTGAGCTAAGAGGAGTTAGGGAAATTTTGTCGAGGTGGACGCACCAGAGAATTTTCCTTTTGCATATGCTCTTCCTCGATTTATTTTCAGAGTATACATTCCTGTCTTCTGGATACCACTCAATTATTTCACCATTTTACATTGCATATATTCCTCTCATATTTTAATGCATATTCTCATTATAACTTGATATGTGTACCTCTCATATAATATTTTTTGTACCCCATAAGAGCAGAGGTCACACCTTAGTGACTACTGGATCCCCATCCTGCTCATCGTCTGATGCATAATAAACCTTCGGTAAAAAATGAATTAAATAATAATAGCAAATATGTACTGTTGAGAGCTCTTCCAGGTGGGTTACATACATGCTTTACATTTAATCCTCCCAACAACAAAATAAGGTCAATATCCTTCTTATGTCTATTTTACAGATGAGGAAACTGAACCACCGAGGAGTTAAGTAACTTCCCCAAGTTCACACAGTTCTAAAGTATTGTGAGCCAGGACTCGAACCTAGACAGTCTTCCTTCAAAGTTTGAACTCTAGTCCATTGTTCTGCCTCTGTAAACACATAATATGTGAGTTTAATCTAAGTGATATGATTTGAATTTTAATATTGACAGAAGGAGATTCCAAGTGGAGATTTTAGGATTAGTAAATATGTATCAAAGAGAAAATGTAAGAGTGCATAAGAGGCAAAAAAGAGTTTAATTTTACTGGAATATGGAATGCATATGTTAAAAGTGGTGATACAACAAAGGTATAAAGTTGGAAATGAGCTGGCAGATAGGGACTAGGTAGTCTGGGGGCCATCATCTCCCCATCGTTCTTAACTAAAAACTAAGCCCTCTGTGGTTCTTTTCATGCTTTGCTCACCACATGTAATCTGGTTGAGGTCCTTTGACTTCTCTTCTGTATTTCTTTTTTCTTGAATTTATCTTCTCTCCAGTTCGCCTACCTCTAGAGCAGGGACTAAATGAGTACCTGCTCAGATTACTGAGAATGTCACACAACTAAGATCTTTGTTGACCTGCCCATCCAGGAGCAGAAATACTCTCAAAATACACTGTGATTGCCATACTACTACTCAAAAAGCCCCAATGACTTCCCTTGCCTGAAGAACAAAAGCATGATATGATGAGTTATCCTCTACTCAGTTCTGCATCTATGTGCTTCTGTGGTTGTTTGTGCTGAGCCCAGACTAATAGGATTTTCATGAGCTAATTGGTCAGATTCTGGGCAATGGTAGAGATTCTGGACAGAACCTGATAGAACTTTTCAGGGAGACTCAATGATACAGTGCAAGAGCAGAGCTGTTTTATCATTTAAGTGTCAAAAAGAGGCCCACAATTGGAGCCCTCAGGGGTTTTTCACTAGCAAAGACATGGGACCCTAAAGACTTGAAGATTTAGAGCAACAAGAAATAGGGCATTTGGTACGATGATTAGAGTTCTCACGATAGACAGTGATGAAAGTGAAGTATACCGTAGAGGACTCCTCAAAATAACAAGAGGATTACCTTTACTAGAGGTAATTCATGACAATTAATCTTGTGGCGATTCATGGTGTCCAAATTTGGATTTTAAATAATGTAACTCTTAGACACTCTTGGAATTTGTCACCAGAAACTGTTAGGCAAGTCTTGACCTACAGCAAGAGAGAGAGAACTTCTCTCTGCTTTCTCCAAGCTTCTCCACATAAAGATGACTTGTTAATTGAATTGAGTCAAAGTTTGGGACACTGATAAGGTGTCCCAAGGATGTTTGATTATGTCCTGGGTCATTGTGTCACAAAGTCATACACATGGATGTAGTCCTCTTTCCTCCCCCACCCTAATCCATACTATCAGACTGACAAGTTGAACTGGGTTGGCATTCTAAGGCAACTGATGGCCACATTACCCTCTCTTTCTTCTCTTTACTCCATCCCTTTAAAGAGTAAGCTGAGCTAGAAAGCAGTGCCAGTGAATTAAGCCAAGAGATCTTTATATCATTTGTTTCTTCTTATGCATAAGCTGTAAGGAATCCACTGTGTGACCCTCTGCAGTTCACTGGTGATAAAAGCTATATTTAAATGGCTGAGACAGCCATTTCTGTCCACAGGGTTATTAAAGTAACACAAATACATGCTAGTCATTCTTAATTACAAAGGTCACAATTTATTCCAAAATACATAGCTGGAGTATTGGCAATCAGGAAAGTATTTCAAGCCTAATAGCAGTAAAATACTGTTACTCCCAAGCTGCTCGCCTCTCTTCTAAGTAAGGCTTTCTCAAAATCTGTTTGATGAAGTCTCAAGCTATCCATCAGAGATATGTGAGATGCTTGTCAAAACAAAATGAAACTAAACCAGTATCCCACTGCTGGGAATGAAACAGAGACTTCCTTAGTTGCAAAGTTCTGGGTTTTCCACAGTTTATTTTCTATTATTTCTCAGTTTCTCCACGGGTGAACTTGGCTACCCCATTTCAGCATTCCAGCCAATCAGCCTAGCGACTCTGATTCGGTGGTTTAGAAAATCAAGATCATTCCACTTTGGTATGTTATGTAATCCCATTTTGACATGTGTGAAAAGAAGCTGGACCTCAGTAGTCCTTTTTTAGAGCAATGTTTCAGTTAATAGAGATACATCTCAAACAGAAATTTTAATATTTATGTATGCATCCCTCTCTCAAATATTTGATAGAGTTCAAGTGCTTATTTCATAACATCTATTATAAAAATCCTGTTGCCTTTTCTGTCCTTCAGACACCTCTCTCCTCCAACCTTTTACAACTCTTCACAACTAGTTTCTGATTTGTTTCATCCCTCAACATACACAACACTTGGTGGTGGCTGGGGTGGGGAGTAGTAAGCGGAGAATACTTCTTTGGTACTTTACATACTTTCTCAAGAAAATCCAACTATTCCCATCCCTCCTTGGGAAACGGAAAATGCAAATTAGCTCATTCATTTGATGTCTACTCATTGAGCACTGGCTGTGTGCAAGACACTCTTCCAGGCACCAAGGACAGAGCTATGAGCAAAGCAACAAAGAAGAACTTCTACTTTCATGAAACTTATATTCTAAATGGTAAGAAAACAAATATAATTTAAAAACCAAGAATGTTTATCCCTTTACAATGGTAAAATCCTTACCTATGCTTCATTAGTCACTCAGAGAGGCAATATTACATATTAAGTGAGCTTCAGGATACAATCCCTGTGATTTCCTCCCCCTGCAGGCCACCCTTGAGGGACCAGAACCAATTCTAATTGGTATACTATACCAGAGAGGCTGTCTCTCAGATCATGAACATAAGCCTTTTGCCATATCCCAGTTTACCAGAGAGAATATAAATTAGAAAATTTATCCAGCACCAGTTCATACAATCATAACCTGAAACCTTGGTTTTCTATTTGTCATTTCCCTTTGTGTGCCTTCTTTCTCAAAAATTTCACAAGAAGGAGTTCTAAGTTAATCTTACTTTGGAACATTACTGGATCCTTGACCTGCTACCACTTAGTCACTCTGAAATCTCATCATCATTTCTGACAGTTCTTAGTGTATAGTCACAATCTGGCAAAACCTGGAGTAGTTGACTTATACGCTATTTTGCAACTTTTTATTTGATAGGTTTTTGATTTAAGTGTGCCCATGTTTATATGGCCATCTTTTTCAGATATGCTATTCTGAGTTGCTCTTCCGTTTCTTCTTGAAAAGCGCTCTCCTTTCCCAGCAAATTTTTCCATGGTCAGTGATATGGTTTGGCTGTGTCCCCACTCAAATCTCATCTTGAATTCCCACATGTTGTGGGAGGGATCTGGTGGGAGGTAATTGAATCATGGAGCAGGATTTTCCAGTGCAGTTCTCATGAAAGTGAATAAGTCTCACGAGATCTGATGGGTTTATAAGGGGGAGTTTCCCTTCACAAGCTTTTGTTTGTTTGTTTGTTTGTTTTTTTGTTTTGCCTACCGCCATCCATGTAAGATGTTACTTGCTCCTCCTTGCCTTCTGCCATGATTGTGAGGCCTCCCTTGGCATGTGGAACTTTAAGTCCATTAAAATTCCTTCTTCTTCTCAATCTTGGGTATGACTGTATCAGCAGTGTGAAAATGGACTAATACAGTAAATTGGTACCAGTAGAGTGGTGCATTGCTGAAAAGATACCTGAAAATGTGGAAGCAACTTTGGAACTGGGTAACAGGCAGAGGTTGGAACAGTTTGGAGGCTCAGAAGAGGACAGGAAAATGTGGGAAATTTTGAAACTTCCTAGAGTCTTGTTGAATGGCTTTCCCCAAAATGCTGATAGCAATATGGACAATAAAGTCCGGGCTGAGGTGGTCTCGAATGGAAATGAGGAATTCTTCGGGAAATGGAGCAAAAGTGGCTCTTGTTAAGTCTTAGCAAGGAGACTAGCAGCATTTTTGCCCCTGCCCTAGAAATTTGTGGAACTTTGAACTTCAGAGAGATGGCTTAGGGTATCTGACAGAGGAAATTTCTAAGCAGCAAAGCATTCAAGAGGTTACTTGGGTACTCTTAATGGCATTCAGTTTTACAAAGGAAGCAGAGCATAAAAGTTTGGAAAATTTTCAGCCTGATGATGTGAGAGAAAATAAAAATCTCATTTTCTGAGGAGAAATTCAAGCTGGCTGCAAAAATCTGCATAAGTAATGAGAAGCTGAATGTTATCTCCCAAGAAAATGGGGAAAATGTCTTTGGGGCATGTCAGGGTTCTTCATGGCCATCCTTCCCATCACAGGCTCCAGAGTTCAGGAGGGAAAAAAATGGTTTCATGGGCTGGGCCCAGGGTCCCTCTGCTGTATGCGGTCCAGGGTCTTGGTGTCCTGTATCCCAGATGCTCTAGCTGTAACTAAAAGGGGCCAAGTTGCAGCTTTGGCTGTTGCTTCAGAGGGTGCAAGCACCAAGCCTTGACAGCTTCCACGTGGTGTTGAGCTTGCACAGAAGTCAAGATTGAGGTTTAGGAACCTCTGTCTAGATTTCAGAAGATGTATGGAAACGCCTGGATGCCCAGGCCAAAGTTTGCTGTAGGGGCATGGCTCTCATTGAGAAACTCTGCTAGGGCAGTGTAGAAGGGAAATGCGGGGTCAGAGCCCCCACACAGAATCCCTAATGGGGCACCACCTAGTGAAGCTGTGAGAAGAGGGCCACCATCATCCCGACCTCAGAATGATAGATCCACTGACATCTTGCACCGTGTGCCTGGAAAATCTGCAGACAATGCCAACCCAGGAAAGCAGCCAGAAGATGGGCTACACCCTGCAAAACCACAGGAGTTGAGCTGCCCAAGGCCATGGGAACCCACCTTTTGCATCACTGTTACCTGAATGTGAGACATGGAGTAAAAGGAGATCATTTTGGAGCTTTAAGTTTTGACTGCTCCCCTGGATTTTGGAATTGCATGGGGCATGTAGCCCCTTTGTTTTGGCCAATTTCTCCCATTTAAAACAGGTGTATTTACCCAACGCCTGTACCCCCATTGTATACAGGAAGTAACTAACTTGTTTTTGATTTTAGAGGCTCATAGGCAAAAGGGATTTGCCTTGTCTCGGAAGAGACCGGACTGTGGACTTTCGATTTAATGCTAAAATTAGTTAAGAATTTGGGGGACTGTTGGGAAGGTATGATTGGTTTGAAAATATGAGTACATAAGATTTGGGAGGGACCGGGATGGAATGATATGGTTTGGCTGTGTCCCCACCCAAATCTCATCTTGAATTCCCACGTGTTGTGGGAGGGACCTGGTGGGAGGTAATTGAATCATGGGAGCAAGTCTTTCCAGTGCTGTTATCATGGTAGTGAATAAGTCTCATGAGATCTACTGGTTTTATAACGCAGAGTTTTCCTGCACAAGCTCTCTTTTTGCCTACCACCATCCAAGTTAAGATGTGACTTGCTCCTCCTTGCCTTCTGCCATGATTAAGGCCTCCCCAGCCATGTAGAACTGTGAGTCGGTTAAAATCCCCTTTTCTTCCCAGTCTCAGGTATGTCTTTATCGGTAGTGTGAAAATAGACTAACACAGGCAGCTGTATTTGGAAGCTGCTATCCCATAGCCACGTCCTACCACTAGTTACTGACATCTGCCATTTTCAATGCCAAATAGCATTCATTCATTTATTTACTCAAATACTATTTACTGAGAGGCTACTATAAAGTAGGTACTGTTCTAGGTACCAGTGATACAGCACTGCATTTCAGGAAACATGCCTCTGCCACTGGAGCTTATTCTAGTAAGGAGAGACAAAAGATAAACAAATAAACAATGTATCAGATGGTGATACGTGCCATGCAGGTAAAGCAAGTGAAGCTAGTAGAGAGTGACGGAGGGAACATTTGGGACAATACTCACTGTCAAGTGACATTGATCTTTCTTACTCTCTATCCTCAACAGCTAAGCTGTTTGAAGCTACAGAGATGGGGATATGTTCTAAACTGGCTAAAAATACAGGGACGGTGGCACCAGAGACCATTAAGTCTTAACTTCTGTCAGATGACATTTTTCCGCTCTATTTTCTGATATTAATGTAGATATTTCACAGCCTTCTTTCTCGCTTTTACACAAAGGGCACACCAAGTGTTCCCAGTACCCCATGCTTCACTTCCACAATGTTCTATATTGCCCTTGTTGACCTGCCTTTTACATATATTTTGTTTTGGTAACTCTCCAGTTTCTTGCAAAGGTCATTTCCAGCCTTGAGCATTGAAAATACAACACTAAAAGTGTATTCAGTTCGTCTTCAAAATTTGTATCAATCAGAAGTACAACCCCTAGACTTTCGAGCCCCCAGTCACTAATGGATGCATGTCAAGTCTTACTTATTGGACTATAATTGGGTATAATTTTCCTGAATGATTAACTTTCATGGCTGTAACTGTCTCTGTGGTGATAAATATCAGTTGTGTATCTCTAGTCCACTTCTATATCCTAATCTCTAGAGTTTTATACCGATCCTCCTGCTAGATATTGACCTTGCAATTAGGCTCATGCAACTTTAATTTACTGTGTCACACAATAACTGGAAAGTCTTCCTCTCATTGCCCCTGCAACTTGTTGGATTTTCCATGTCTCCTCATTGCAATCAGAAGCCTGCCCCTCATCCTAAGCTTTGTCCTCTCCTGTTTACCCTTCCCAGTTTTCCATCACTGAATCCTGACAATTCTACTTCTTAAGTAATTTTCAAGACATTGCCTTCCCCACTGCCACTAGCTTAGAATAGGACACTATCACTTCTTGCCTGAATTAAAGTATCTGTTGCACCTAACTCATTATTTTATCAGATTTAATAATAAAAGAAATACTTGTCCCTTGTTACATGTTAAGCAATACATAGGTGAATATGAAAATTAATAGCCCCCTCCTTTGTCTTTTATTTCCGTTCTCTGAAGTAAAATGTGTTAATAGGCAACAGTCTGTTAACTAGTCTTTCTAAATTCAAAATTGCCACACAATATCTATTCTAGACCCCAAAGCCTAAAATGATCCCTTTTGTGATGCAAGTAAGTTGCCTGCTCTCCTGCTTATCTACAGAATAAATGTAAAAATCCTGTAGCAGGCTTGCTTTACTTCCCCAGTAATCTACTATAGATCTCAACACAATGATTGTTGATAATTATTAAATTTTTCATATGGGTATGTTAAAAAGGTTGGTATCTTGTCAATATAGACAACTGGTGATATATATGGACACAATCCCTATTTGTCTTCTTGAAAAGGCAAAGGGAGCGAGAGAACAATTAACAACATTCACTGTGTGCCAGACTATATACTAAATGTGTTCCATGACTTTTTTTTCTTCACAAAATTCCTGGGTGGTAAGGAGTATTGTTACTTTCACTTTCAAATGAGTATCACATAGAGATAGACCAATTCATCCAAAGTCATCAACTTAATACGAGGAAACGCCATGATTTGAATCTAGTTCTGCCAGGACAAAGAGGCTATATACCTGAGCATACTATATTCACACTGAAAACAATTCTGTAATTCTACAAAATTAGTTCTTACTGTAGAGGAATAAGGTAGAACCTATGTCTGTTTCAAGCCAAGGCCAAGGCCAAAATCTGTGTTTTATCAACAATAGCAGCCAGACTGTAGATCTTAAAATGTAGCATGTGAGAATGTTTCTCCTGAGTCATTCAACCAACGAACAAAAATAACATCTGTTTCTCTTTTTGGATCACTTATCCCCTACTATTGATGGCCTTCATTTTTTTTTTAAGCATTTGGAATTCTAATCATGTCTCAGCCTTTTCCTGGCACATCTGGTTGAGCTAATGCCAAAAGCAAGATAATTACCCCACTTTCACTCTTTCTTTGTTATAGCTACTATCTTCTTACTATTCTATCATACACATTCACTTCTGAAATTATAATATTTAATCAAATATTCAAATACAGTGGTAAGTGTCAAGCTCTTACTATTTTTTTTGAAGTAAGGGAATTTTCTAAAGCAAACATGTGCACATAACATTGTTAAATCTAAGAACCAGATATTTAAAGATTCAAACTGAATATGTGTCCAAAAATACAAGCTCCAAAGCAAGCATGTTTTAAAATTATGCTATAATTATACAATAATAAACTATGAAAGCCTAAATGCACACATATACAATTTTCTTAGATGCTACATGTATGGAAATGTGTTGATTTCAATTAACACTTAACTGAGTTCATGCAACGTTCAAGGTGCTATGAAAGATTCAAAAAAGGAATAAGACACAGAGGAATCTAACATAAAACAGAGCAAAATAGAAAAGGGAGGAAAATGTGACGTAAGTCAAAATTCAAATGAGGGAGCCACTACTTCTAGTTATTGATATCAGAAAAACTTTCATGTGTCAGTATCTGAATCTGTCCAAAAGGATGCATGAGCTCTTAATAGAGAGAAATATGGAAGAAAGCATTTTAAGCAGAATTGCCTGATGAAATATCAAGAGGTGGGAACGTGAAAGGCATCTTCAAGGAGTGATAAGTAAGAAGTTTGGTTTGAGCACAAAATATATGTAGGAAAAAAGGGAGAAGTACCCTAGGCAATATTAAACTCCATGCCCACAAGTTTGCACTGCAAGTTTCATGTGTTAGAAGATGTAGGATAGAGAAGTGTAAGTAAAGCTTTATCAGGAAAATAAATCTGGAGTGGAAAGTGAATTAGGATGACATAGAGATAGATGGCAATTACAGAATTCCAGACAAAAAACAATTGATTGATACAATAATAAATCTTACTTGGTGTTCTACAAGTGCACCTAACTGATACTCAATACAGCAGCAAGACAGAGATTTTTAAAATATGCATCTAATCCCCTCATTTTCATTCTTCCCTTGCATGAAAATATATGACATGACCTCTGAGGTCCAGCATTGTCTGCCTGGCCCTGGCCTAGCTCTCCCACCACATTTCATGTCACTAAGTTTAGCTTCACTGATCTTTTGGTTTCTCAAATACACCAAGCACTTCCTGCCTTAGAACCTTAGCATGAACTATTTCCTTTGTCTCCCCTTTGTCCATTTATCACATGACTTGCTATTTCTTTTCTTCATGCTTCTGTGACCTCCTACCTAAAGTATAAACTTCTCTGTTATTCTCTGCATCATCCTCTTTCAGGTTTAAATCTACACCACCTAATACAGCTTAACTTTGGGTTGTTTCCAAACCAGATGCTCTTCATCTGTTGCTCCCTACTAGGTCTTAAGTGGCATGAGAACAGCACCATGTCTTTTTTATTAATTCCTACAGTCCCTGAGCCTTGCATAAAGTAGGTATTCGGTAAACACTTATTAAATAATGTTAAATGTTCTGAAACTGTATGGCAGCCACTGTAAGAGTTACTGAGGAGATAGCTTGGAATAAGATAGTATTCTTATTGTCAAGTAGCTAATAGTCTAGAAAAGAGTCAAATATAAAAGCATATCGTTACAACAATATGGGAACAAGAGTAGAGTTAAGCAGAAAAGTCAGCAGAATCTTCTAATTGTTAGGCAAGAAATTA
Organism: Colobus angolensis palliatus; assembly: GCF_000951035.1. Lineage (NCBI taxonomy): Eukaryota > Metazoa > Chordata > Mammalia > Primates > Cercopithecidae > Colobus > Colobus angolensis. The sequence continues at coordinate 350,361 of NW_012116010.1, read as the reverse complement.
TGAGAGATGATTAAGCAAAGCTATAGCACTTTCAGGGATGAGAAAAAGAATGGAGTCTAGGATGTCACTCTAACTTTTGGATGAAAATGGAGGGGTAACAGTGGAAAGGAAAGAAAGGAGCCATTGAGAAACATTTGAGAAGCAGAACTATAAAACCTGACAACTGATTGGACATAAGGTTTTGAGGAAGACAGGATCCAATCATGACTTATTTTTTTAAGTATGAGTGATTGCAAGAATGATATTGTTATTACCCAAAGTAAAGATTCTAGGAAAAGAAAGGAATATTAATAAAAATGAAAGATTTATTCTTTTATTTATTTATTCAGCCATTTGTTCGTCCATTTATTTTTATTTTTTAGAAGCAGCAGCTGGGAGTGGGGTGGAGAGCAGGGAAGTTTTACTATACTGCACAGGCTGGTCTTGAACTCCTCAACTCAATGGATTCTCCCATCTCAGCCTCCCCAGTAGCCAGGTTTACAGGAGCATACAAATAAACCTAGGTGAGATATTCATTCTTAATTTTCACAACCATCTCCTCAGACTTAAAGTTGGTTTTTATAAGGACAGTTTTGAGTTTATTTGAAATAGAAAATTTTGAAGTTATGACTTAAGAACAACAAGCAGTTGTTCTCAAACAAGTTGTTTTCAAACAAACAGTTTCATCAGCAGTGTCATAAGGCTGAAGAGAACTAGAAATAATAAATACTGAACTAGAGGCAGCAGCTTAGGCTCACCATTTTTTATATGGCTTCATCAACAGTTACATCTTAGTCCACCATACCAAGAGATTGGTAAATATCTTTAAAGAGGAGAGATGCTATGTAGGGAGAAATATACTTTAAAAATAAGATTAAAATAGGTAATTATGACTATTAAAGAAGATTAAGAATTTTGGCAAACTTTGGGAATAGGGAGCACTCACTAATGTTCCAAATAATGAATTTATAAGAAAGGTATGGCTAAAAGTAAGGTAGCTTTCCAGACACAAAATGAGAATTTCAAGTTTATTTTAGAAGAAACGGAAACCAATGTGATGGTTAAGTTGGCTTGAAGTTTCTACAAACATCACTTAGAGCCAGTATTCTACCTTCTGAACCTTCCCATTGACAACGATTTACGCACATGAACAGTGCTCATGTACACTTTCCCAATTTTCTGTGGCCACTTGGAAAAGGCCTCAGAATATGGCATACTTAGTGGCTGCCCAGAATTTAATTAAAATTCCCAACTGACTAAACTGACTTCAAATGGTATCATAACTGAACTTACTAAAGTTTCTCTGGAAAGAAATATGGCATTAATTCCAAGCCCCACCACTATTAATCTTATTCGAACACACCAAGCTTCATAATTCATACAGAAGCTGTCTCTACACTTGCATTTTCCAAGCAAAATTTATGTTTGGACAAATGGGCAACTTATTTAAAACAGTCTTGAGAGATCAAAATACATTTGCATTGATAGAAAATGATTTGCCAAAAAATTGTTGAGACAAAACAAAGACCTTTGCTGAGTAAACTTGACATGTTCAAACATATATCCAAAGTTTTCAAAAAATAATTTCCATTTACTTAGTCGCCAGTGAGATTTTACCATGTGACTAATAATATTGCTGGGGATATTACTTAACAGTATAACAACAAAATAGGAATGCAATATATCTTCTTAGTAGAAAAATATGAGCTTTTAGAGCAGATAGATCTAGATTAAAATATATGTTCTGCCACTTATTTACTGTGCAACTTTGGACAAAAAAATGTAAGCTCTTTGTACCTCAGATTCCTGTGTTTTCAAAAGAGATTATGTCACCGATATCATATCAGTGTCACAAGAATCAAATGAGATAATGAATCAAATGCAACTAGAACAATTACTATATACTAATTTTAAAAAACCTAGGATAGTGCCTGATATAAGGTAAACGGTAGAGAGATTTTTGGTAGTTTTTTAATTTATTTTGCATGAAAAAAATAGCCACGTGGCTATTGAAAAAAGGACTATTTTTCTTGTACTTTTTGCATTTGCTGCTGTACTGATGGAACTCTGGGTCAAAGCTCTAGGAAACACTGTGAAGCCTTCATTTATCATCATTCTTTTTCCTTCTGTTCATATTTAATTTATACTTCCATCTTTAAATTCACTTTATTGACGCTGCTTGTATATTCCAAAGTAGATTTAAGTTTGTTTCCTCTCAAATGCCTTCCCAACATCACAGGAAACCACTTACTGGTTCATTTCATCTCACTGCTATATTAATGTCATCTATCCCCCACAGATGCTCAAATTTTTGAGGATGGAGCCAGTGTGTAACTTGTTCCCCACGTGCACTATGTTGATATAAGTGCTGATGAGAGATGGCACAAAATTAACGCATTGGGATTGTAGTGGAGGGCTAAGTTGTGTGGACTAATAAAGGGAGTCCTGAATTACTAGTTGTATGCCACTTAATTTGTTTTATGACAATTGATAAATCACTTAATCTTGAAGAATTTTATTTCCTATCAACAACGGGCTAAAATATCCATTCTGCGTGGATTAATTTAGAGATTATGTGAACCATACATTCTACAAAATAGCTGAGGGGTCCAATTTTCCAGTGGGAAAATCTACAGGCACCATATTTTATTTAATTTTTTCAAATTGATATAAAATTCTATATATGTATTATGTGAAGCATGTTTTGAAGTATATATATAGATTGCTGAATGGTGAAATCTAGCTAATTAACAACTGCATTATCTCCCACAGCTATAATTTCTGTGGTGAGAACACTTAATATTCTCTCTTTTGGCATATTTCGATAATACATGATATCATCAACTATAGCCATTGTGCTGTACAATGGAGCACTTGCAATTATTTTTCCTATCTAACTAATTATGTATCCTTTGATGAATACCTTCTCAACTCCTCCTTCCTTCTAACCACCTCAGCTTCTGGTAACCACCATTCTACTCTCTACTTCTATGAGATTAACTATTTTAGATTCCACATATGAGTGAGAACGTGTGGTATTTGACCTTTTGAGCTTGTCTTATTTTACTGAACATAATGTTCTCCATGTTCATCTATGTTGTTGCAAATTACAGAATTTCCTACTATTTTAATGGCTGGATAGTAATTCATTGTGTATATACACCATTTTATTTTTTCCATTCTTTTTAAAATATTTTATATTAATAAATTTAGCAGCACAAGTGGTTTTTGGTCACATGAATGAATTGTATAGTGGTGAAGTCTAGGATTTTAGTGAACCTGTCACCTGAGAATTGTAGGTCCTACCCAATAGTTAGTTTTTCAACCTTCACTCAACCTATAACCTTTCCCACTTCTGAGTCTCAAATTTATCACCAATACTACTCTGTATTTCTTTTCATATTCGTAGCTTATCTCCCACTTATAAGTGAAAAGATGCAGTATTTGGTTTTGAATTTTTGAGTTTCTTCACTTAGAATAATGCCCCTCATTTCCATCTGAGTTGCTGGAAAAGACATTATTCCATTCATTTTTTATGGCTGCGTCGTGTTCCATAGTGTATATATACCACATTTTCTTTACCCACTTATTGACTGATTGGCACTTAGGTTGAATGCAATCTGCAATTGTGAGTTTTGCTGTGATAAACACACATTTGCAGATGTCTTTTTGATATAGTAACTTATTTTCCTTTAATTGGATATCCAGTACTGGGAATGCTGGATTGAATGGTAGATTCAATTTTAGTTCTTTGAGAAATTTCCCCGTTGGTTTCCGTAGAGGTTGTACTAATTTACATTCTCATCAGAAGTGGAAAAGTGTTCCTTTTTCACTGAATCCATGTCAACGTCTATTGTTTCTTGACTTTTTAGTAATGGCCATTCTGGCTGGTGTAAGGTGGCATCTCATTGTAGTTTTAATTTGCAATTCCCTGATGATAATGGATTTTGAGCATTTTAAAAATATGTTTGTTGGCCATTTGTGTATCTCCTTTTGAGAAATGTCTATTCTACTCATGTCTTCTTCCACTTTTTAATAGAAGTATTTTGGTTTCCTTCTTACTGATTTCCTTATAGATTATGGATTTTACTCATTTGTCAGATGCATAATTTGCAAATATTTCCCCAATTCTCTAAGTTGTCTGTTTACTCTGATTATACCTTTTGCAGTGCAGAAGCTTTTTAGTTTAATTAGGTACCATTTTAAAATTTTTGTTGCATTTGCTTTTGGGGGTCTTAGTCATGTCCAAAGAGTTATCCCTCTGTTTTTCTCTAGAATTTTATGGTTTTGGGTGTTAGATTTAAATCTTTATCTTGAATTAATTTTTGTACATGGTGAGAGATAGGGATCCAGTTCCATTCTTCCACATGTGGCTATTCAATTTCCCAGCACCATTTGTTGAATAGGATGCCTTTTCCCCAGTTTATGTTTTTATATGTCTTGTCAATGATCCATTAATTGTAAGTATTTGGCTTTATTCCTTGTTTCTCTATTCAGTTTCATTGGTCTATGTATCTACTTTTATACCAGTACCATGTTGTTTTGGGTACAATAGCCTTGTACTATAATTTGAAATCAGGTGATGCAATGCCTCCAGATTTATTCCTTTTGCTTAGAATTGCTTTGGCTATTTGGGCTCATTTTTAGTTTAATATGAATTTTAGGATTGTTTTTTCTAATTTTGTGAAAAATGACATTTATATTTTGATAGGAATTGCACTGAATCTGTAGTTTGCTTTGGGCACTGTGGTATTTTTTTATTTTATTCTTCCAATCCATGAACATGGGATATATTTCCATTTGTTTGAGTCATCTATGATTCCTTTCAGCAAAGTCTTGTAGTTCTCCTTGTAGAGATCTGTCACCTTATGGTTAAATATGTTTTGGTTAAATATATTCCTAGGGCTTTTTTGTAGCCATAGTAAAAGGGATTGAGTTTTTTATTTGATTATCACATTGGTTATTGTTGGTGTATAGCACTGCTGATTTATGTACATTGATTTTGTAACCTGAGACTTTACTAAAATCCTTTATCAGATCTAGGAGTATTCCGGAGGAGACACTGGGGTTTTTCTAGGTAGAATTTTACATCATTGGCAAACAGATAGTTTGAAGTCACTTTTTCAATTTTGATATCCTTTATTTCTTTCCCTTGGCCTGCTTTCTCTGGTTAGAATTTCCAGTACTATGATGAAAAGCAAGTGGCAAAAGTGAGCATACTTGTCTTGTTCCAGTTACTGGGAGAAATGCTTTCAAATTTTCCCTGTTCAGTATGATGTTTGCTGTGAGTTTGTCATATATGGTTTTTATTATTTTGCAGTGTGTCATGTCTATGCCTATTTTGTTGAGGGTTTTTATTATAATGGGATGCAGGATTTTATTGAACGATTTTTCTGCATCTATGAGATGATCATACAGTTTTTGTTTTCAATTCTGTTTATGTGAGGAATCACATTCATTAACTTGTGTAAATCAAATAATCCCTGCATCCCTGGAATGAAACCTACTTGATCATGAGTTGTTGAATTTGAATTGTTAGTATTTTGTTGAGAATTTGTTTCATCTATATTCATCGGGGATATTAATCTGTAGTTTCCTTTTTTTATTATGTCTTTTCCTGGCTTTGGTATCAGGGTAATATTAGCTTCATAGGGAGGATGTCCTTATTCTCAATCTTTTAGAATAGTTTCAGCAGAATTGGTACTTATTCTTCTTTGAATATCTGGTCTAATTTGGCTGTGATTCCATCTGGCCCGGAGCTTTGTTTGTTGGCACTTTTATTATGATTATTCTTATTGATTAAATCCCACTGCTTGTTACGTATCTATTCAGAATTTATATTTCTTCCTGATTCTTTCTAGCAGGGCTGAGTGTTTACAGGGAAGTATCAATTTCCTCTAGATTTTCTAGTTCTTGTGCATACAAGATGTTCACAGTAGTATCAGATGATCTTTAGTATTTCTGTAGTGTCAGTTATAATGTCTACTGTTTTATTTCTATTTGAGTTTATTGGAATCTTATCTCCTTTTCTTGCTTAATTAAGCTAGTGGTCTATCAATTCTGTTTGTCTTTTCAAATAACCTACTTTTTATTTCATTGATCTTTTGTATTGCTTTATTTGTTTCAATTTCTTTTAGCTTTGCTCTGACCTTTGTTACTTCCTTTCTTCTGCTAGCTTTCAGTTTGGCTTGTTCTTGTGTCTATAGGTACTTGGGGTGTGATATTAGGTTGTCAATTTGTGATCTTTCAGACATTTCCATGTAGGCATTTAGCACTATAAACATTCCTTTTAGCACTGCTTTTGTTGTAACCCAGAAAATCTGATAACTTTTGTCACTGTTGTCATTCATTTTGAAAATGTTTATTTCTTCATTTTAACTTTCTTGTTGGCCCAAAAATCATTCAGCAGCAGATTGTTTAATTTCCATGAATTTGTGTAGTTTTAGGAATTCCTTGTGGAATTGACTTCTAGTATTATTTCGCTATGATCTGAGAAGATATTTCATATGATTTTGATTTTTTAAAATTCACTGAGGCTTGTTTGCTGACATACTATATGGTCTACCTTGGAGAATGTTCCAAGTGCTGAGGAGAAGAATGTGTATTCTGAAGTTCTTGGGTAGAATATTCTGTAAATTTCTGTTAGGTCCATTTGTTCTAGAGTGCAGTTTCAGTCCAATGTTTTTTGTTTGTTTCTACCTTAATGATCTGTTTAGTGCTGTCAATGGAGTGTTGAAGTTTCCCACTATCATTGTAAATAAAAAAACAATGGAAATGAAAGACAGATTTAGGGAACTAAAAACTCCAGTGAAATATTGTAACGATAGACTAGACCAAGTAGAAGAAAGAATTTCAGAGCTTGAAAACAAGGATTTCAAATTATCCCTATCAGACAAAATTTTTTAAAAAGACTTAAATAACAAAGTCTCCAAGACATATGGGATTATGTAAAACGGCCAAACCTAAGAAAGATAGGTGTTCCTAAAGAAGTAGAAAAAAAAATAATTGAAAAACCTATTCGAGGGACAAATTGAAGAAAACTCTCCAACCTTGCTAGAGGTTTATACGTCCAAATACAAGAAGCTTAAAGAACTGGAGACTCATTGTAAAGAGAACATCACCAACGCATATGTTCATCAGGCTATATAAAGTCGACATGAAGGAAGGAAGGAATTCTAAGAGCATCTATTTTAAAAATATTAATATATTTAAAATATATTTTATTAAAATATGAATATCTTCCAAAAGTTAAAAAACTTTTCATTTGTATCCTGATTTTATTTCTTTATGTTGATTTTTCACCCTTCTCTTGTATCTCCTTGGGTAGCTTCGTAGTCAACCCTTTGAATACTTTATGTGTTATTTCAGTGATTTTATCTGGGTTTGGATCACTGCTGGAGATTTAGTATGATCTTTTGTATAATAGGACCCAGTTTTGGCTGGGCGCAGTGGCTCATGCCTATAATCTCAGCATTTTCGGAGGCCAAGGCAGGTAGATCACTTGAGGTCAGGAGTTTGAGACCACCTTGGCCAACATGGTGAAACCTTGTCTCTAATAAAAAAAATTATCTGGGCATGGTGGTGCATGCCTGTAATCCCAGCTACTCAGGAGGCTGAGGCAGGAGAATCACTCGAACCCAGGAGGTGGAGGTTGCAGTGAACCGAGATCGCACCATTGCACTCCAGCCTGGGCAACAAGAAGCAAACTCCATCTCAAAACAAAAACAAAAACAAACAAAAACAAAAAAAGGATCAATTTTTTTCATATAGACATAATAATTTTTCTAGTTCCTCCTCATTTGTGTAGACTGTTTCTTCTAATTACTTTTGTATTTTTTGATTCAATTGTTTTTGTTCATATTTTTTTCTCACCTTGAGGATGTGACTTTAATGTTTACAGTTTATTGTCACCTAGTTTTGGCTCTGGATGCTTTTAGTGGTGAAAATTTGTATAACTCCCTTGCTTATAGAGAATCTTTGAACAATGGTTTTCTTAGATGCTGGTTGTAGTAGTGATGTGATGAGTGTTTGAGCAGATGACCTGTCTCCTGTGGGGCTGGCATGGCAGGAGTCTCATGAACTTTAATTTCATTCTCACTTAAAAAAAATTTCTCCATTATTTTATTCATTGGGTGGAACACTTCAGGCTACAGACCATTAGAAGGTGCCTACAGGTAAAAATCCTGCTGTGGCCAAATGCAATACCCAAATGGTAGGCAGAGCTCCCAGGCTTGACAGAGACAGCTGGGGAAGCTCCCAGTGAAACGTACTGAGTGAAGTCTTTTCAGAGAGAAAAGAGGGAGCCAACACAGCTCTCCTTCCAGGCCAGCTGGAAAGCAATCTGCCTCCCAGTCACACTCCTGACCCAGTATTCTGGCTATTCAGATCAGACAGGAGCCTGTTTCCATCTGGACGAACGCTGTCATTCCATATGGAGAGTGATTGTGACTCTACCTCTTCTGCAAGCCTGAACCTGGAGGGCACTCCACCTGTGGAGTGCCACCCAAAAGTATTCAAGAAAGGCTGTCTACAAATGCAACCATGCTAAGCTCCTGTGGGAGCAGGCCCAGTTGTATCTGCAGTGGTGGATGAGAAGTTTACTTCTCCAAGACCCTTCATGAGTACCAGGGGTGCCTGCCTGTTGGAGTAGTGCTGGTGACTTTCCTCACTGAGCCCAGTAATGCACCTGCACCAATTAATGTGGTATACTCTGCCCTCCCCTAGGAGTAGCAGTATCTGAAGGACAGACTACTGTGAATCCTGCTGCTCCTCCATGTCTAGTGGCCCAGTGGGTCTGCCACACTCCAGGCTGTTGCTAGGGCAATGGTAATAGCTGAGGTTGCACAAAAGTTTTTTTCTTTTTTTTTTCCTTCCTGAGTGCTGTGTTATTGTGTCTGCAGATGTTGTAACATGCTTTTCCAGTTGGCCTCCAGCCAGAAGGTGATGCTTGTAAAAGCGCATAAATGTGGTGGTAGCAGTGAAATTCGTGCTTGCCTTAAGTTACCCAAGGGAGGCATTCTTATGCCTCAGGCACTGGACAGGGCCATGGAACACCCCTATGATCCTGTGTCTGTCCATTCTGTTATGCCACCAGTGCAGGTTGAAGTGCAAAGCTGATGGGGGCTTGGTCAGGTAAGTCCACACTCTGGTTCCCCAGGTACAGGTGCAAGCAGCAGCCACACTGGGGGATAAAGGGCAGTTCCCTGACCACCAGGGTAATGTTCCAGGGAACAGCACAGCTGTCTTTGCTGCACAAAAGAATCCACACAGGAAGCAGGGGGTAACAGGCATCTACACACATTTTCTTTATCCATTCATCAGCTGATGGACTTTTAGATTGATTCCATCTCTATCTTGGCCATTTTGAATAGTGCTGCAATAAATATGGAAGTAGGAAGCATATTTTATATTGTATGTCAAAAGATATTTGCCTACAATCTACACAACTGGATATATTTAGATATTGGCAGATACTTAAATAATTATGGGGTTTTCAATAAATGTATTTTTCAGACTTTGAAAATTTCAAATAGGCAATAATCGTTTCATTTTTATAAGATAGTTGTTCAGATCTCTTTCAAAAGAAAATTAAAAGTGTGTCATACTAATATTATACCTGAGCTACTAACCTCATTGTAGAACAAACTTGTTCTACCTTATTGCTCCAATGATATTTTTCTTCTTTTCTTAATATATTCAACTGCTAATTGAAAAGTTGAACCGAATGTTTAGTCAATTCAAACAACCATTAAAACTTTTTGGATTTTTCTCTACCTGAACCAGTTGACAGCGTTCTGTGTTTGTTAATTCACTCTTTCTGTTGGTTTATGTTAGTTCCAATATAAATCTTCAATTTGAATATTTCAATTCACTTTACCACTACAAAATATGCAAAGTAGTTGAATGCAACCATAAAGGAAACCAGTACACAAAGTATTTTTTGTTTACTTTTTTACACATCCTTAACATTTTATTTTGATTTTCAAATTGAAATTTGATGATTTGGTTCATTTGTTTAGTGTTCTAGTGTCCTTACCTTCCATTCTCCTTGACTTCTCAAGTTTTTGGGCATATCACTAAATCAATACTACAGATTTAAAAAACACATAAAGGTCTTCCAAAATATAACCACACTACAACTTTTTGTTGGATTTTTAAATTGTGAAAATTAACAAGTGAACTGAAGGACTCTCTAGTTTCCCAAAACAAAAAACTGTATCGAATTCCACACTTAAACATATGAGATAATGTAGCCTATCAGGATTTTCACAACAATGATATAATTTGAACATCAAATCTGCATGAGATACAGAGGGTGAGAATTAATCATTCACTATCCATATGAGGAAACAAATTTTATAAAGTGAAATGACTTGCTCAAGGTCATATATATTTACACAGCCCAAATTAGAAGTTCAAATTTTGTAACTGCTACTGCCAGTGCATCAAATAACTTCTAGTTTTAATGATTACGATTACTTTCTTAGGAAAAATAAATTACATATATATTCATAACATCATCAAATTACCAATGAAACACCCCCTTTAAAATGTACTGATTTCCAATATGGATTTTTACACATCAAATGAAATCCTTGAAAAATAATTTCTTCAACATATATTAAGTGCCTGCCATGTTCCAGAAATTGTTCTTGGCACAAGTAAACAGTTATGAAAAAGACAGAAGTCTTCTGCTTTCACGGAAGTTTTATTATAGTGGTATGGTAGACAATAACCCACTGAGAAAATGTATACTAGAATATTTGACATATATTTTTGCTTTTTTCTGAAAAAGGTATATGAATATGGTTCAAAAATGACATATCACCCCAAAATGAACAATTCATCCAGAACCTCTGAAGAAAATAAAGCAAAGTAAAAAAATAGGGAGAAACAGGAGGTACTAAAAAAGGAAGCCTGGTTGAGAGTTAAAATTTGACAAAGAAAGACTGTATAAAATGTGGGTACGTGAGGAAGAGTATTCTACACTAAGGAAGTTGGAAGTACAAAGGCCCCAAGGTGGCAATGCACTTTATTTGTCCAAGGAATAGCATCGAGGCCAATGTGACTGCAGCAAAGTGAACAAGGAAAAGACATACAGGAGAGGAGATCAGACAGTTTGAGATAAGCTTGATCATGCATGGTTACATTTCATTCTAATTGCAATGGAAAGCCAGTTAATGCATTGCAAAATCTAACTTCTATTCTACAAGGACCATTCAGGAAATTAACACTAAGAATGTGGAAGAAAAAAGTCTAGTTAGAAGGCTGTTGCAAAACTCTAAGAAAGAGATAATGATGGTTTGGAGTGGGCTGGTAGAGGTGGCTGTGAGAGAAGTGAAAACACCTGAGATAGAATCAACACAGTGCAGAAATTGTGTTTCGTTATTCTTCTTATCCTCAGTGCATAGTACAATGCCTGACACACAAGTAGTGCCTGATAACTGTAATTTGAAGAAATAGTCTGCTAGATTTCCTACAGCAAAAATCATCCATAACACTTGAAATGTGTTCTGTGATTCTTTGTGCTTTAACAAAACTGAAGTATAGATGTATTAATATTGTTTGCTACTATCAGGAAAGAATGTGGATATTCACTTTACAGGAACCAAAACTCTAGATGTCGGATAAATCTTAGAAATGATCTGGGAGGCCAAATTGCACTTCCTCTTCATTGATGCGTATTAATGCCATGCATCATTATGCTCTAGAGACATTCTTACCTAGGACTTTGGAAATACTGAATAATGATGAATTACTACAAGTGATGCTCATCGACTGCAGGAATAAGATGCTAACCCCAAGGAATAAGTCATAAAGTGTAAACTCATGAAGGAAAATGCCTGTGTCTTATCTCCATACACAGAAAGGTGCCTTATGCACATTAGCCACTGGCTTCATGTTTGTTGAGCTGAATGGCAGAAATACTACTAGGCAATTTTCATATATCTAGATTAGTAGAAGAATAAGTATGTGTAGGAAGGAGGTAAATTTAACTATGATAAATTGTAAATCCTATAGGAGAGTCATCTATAAAGAATTTGAGAGTAAACTATGGTATCTTCTAGTGCCATCTACTGCCAAATTTTTGAGATGCAAAATAAGCCTAATGGGTAATATTTCACCTTTTTAATGATATGAATACTTAAGATTAAGATGCAGCTACCTTTTCCAGTACTGCCATTAATGTTGCACCCACTCAGGACAATAAAATCCCTCATATATCTATGTATAGAACAGGATTCCTTGAAGCACCATTGACATTATAGGTCAGATAATTTTCTGTTGTAGGGAGCACTACTGTGCTTTGCAGGATGTCTGGCAGCATCCTCGGCTTCTACACATAAATGCCAGTAGCAACTCCACCCACCCCAGTTGTGACATCCAAAAACGTCTCTGGACTTTGCAAACTGTTCCCTGTGGGCAAAATCTTCCCAGTTTAGAAACATTAGTATAGGAAAAGAAAATCAACATCCACGCATTTGTTAATCCATTCCATAAACTGTTTTAATACCTGCTGTGTACTAAGGATAAAGCTAGCTTCTAGGAATACATTGGTGAATGAAAAAGATGTGGTCCCTGCCTCAATGGACCTCCCAGTAGAAAAGATAAGCCACCAAAGTACAGAAATACATGCATAAGTTTAAATTGCACTAATTTCTATGAAAGAAAATACAATGACCTAGATAAAGTCGTCAGGGAAAGTTGCTCAGAAGACATCACATTTAAACTGAGGCATGAAGCATGAGAAAAAGACAACCGAGGGAAGAGTGAGAAAAAGAGCATCTCAGTCAGAGAGAACATCAAGAGCAAAGGACTCGCTATGAGCCAGGCAGTGTGCTACTTCCTTTCCAAGAATTATTTTATGTATGTAGAGTAACCACATGTCCTTGCCGCTCACAGCATTCCCATTTATACCTGTGGTCCTGCCATGGTTATGCGGATGATAAACTTTATCACCACCCTACATTTAAATGTTACAACATTTGAGATGGGTTTGGTTACTATCTCTGTGTTACATAGAAAACTGAGCCCCAGCTATGTTAAGTAACGTATTCAAGTTCACAAAGCTAGCAAGTGACGAAACTGGATTGTAAGATGTGTTCTATTTGACTCCAAAGGCAATGCTTTTGACAATTTTGCTTTCATGCTTCCCATGGGAAGAGTACGGATGCAATAAGATAGAAATACTAAGTAGACATGAGGTAGCAATTGTAAAAGTGATGATGTACACCACAGTAGATATTTGAAGAAATGATAAGCTATGCAGAGAGATCAAAGTTGGAGTTGGGATGATTTGAGCCTGGGGGCATTAGTGAACTATCAGGACCTGATCAAGTATCCACGATAGATGAGAAGCAACTTCCTCACAAGTCAAAATAGGTTGTGGGGGCCTTATTCATCAGGCACCTGGTTGATGCTGGCAGCAGCATACAATGAATAAAATGTCCCTGAGGAGTAGTCAGAAATGGAAGTTCAATTTCTGGCTATGACATATATTAGACATTGGACTTAAATGAGTTTCAACCACTGAGGTTAATTTCCCATCTACACAACAGAGATAAGGGCACAAATTCTACCTAAATCAAGGTTTGTCCAGAGGCTCAAATAAGATAATTCCTGTGAGTGTGCCGTGTAAACTAGGAAGTATAATTTGCCATCCTATTAAAAGCAGCCTTTTTGAGCAGTTAGCATTTCTGCTGCTATAATCAGTCATCTTCTGTCTTTTCATTCCTTGAATTCCTCAAAAGAGCTAAAGAAATGTGATTTCTTCTGAGGAGAAGGATGGATGTCACACTTTTGAACTGTCTGATCTGATACACTAGTCTGGGTCTCCAGGAGTCCCAGTTTGATGAAACTGGATGTCATTACGTCAGCATTTCTCATTTTATTTTGGCCTTCACAAGCTCAACCACAACACAAATTACTAAATGGCTCTCATAGTTCTTTCTAGCAGGGGAAAGGACTAAACAAAAGAAAAATAAAATAACATAAAATAAAATAAATCACTCTATTGTAAAGACAGATTTTCACATATTGAGGTGGCATTGCAAGGGCACTTTTTACATCCATCTGTGCCTATCTGCTTATACAATCAACACTTATTGTTTGAGATTTCAAGTATTTCAAAAATATTTCTAAAAATACTGTGCTTTCTTTGACCTTTAATAAACTGTTCAAAAGCCACTTGCAATAACAGAAAACTAATAAAAAATGTTTATTCTTTACCTCCTTTTCACAATAAGTCATATTGTGAAAAGGCTCTATTTTTTAAAGAGTAGAACAAAAATAAGATGGGACTTATTTGGAAGGTGGTTTCAAGTTACAGTCTAATTTCCATGCTGCATTTTTTAATAATAGCAGCTTTACTTATTTTAAAGCTTTGTGGGTACATAGTTGGTATATATATGTATGGGTACATAAGATGTTTTGATACACACATGCAATGCATACTAATCACACCATGGGAGATGGGGTATTCATCCCCTCAAGCATTTATTCTTGGTGTTAAAAACAATCCAATTATACCCCGTTAGAGTAAAATATACAATCAAAATATTATTGAAAATAGTCACCTTGTTGTGATGTAAAATAGTAAGTCTTATTCATTATTTCTAACTATGATTTTTGTAACAATTAACCATTCCACTTTCCCCTCAAACCCATACTACTCTTTCCAGCCTCTGGTAACCATCCTTCTACTGTCTAACTCCATTGGTTTAATTGTTTTAATTTTTAGATCACACAAGTAAATGAGAACATGGAATGTCTGTCTTCTTGTGCCTGGCTTATTTCATGTAACATAATGATCTCCAGTTCCAACCATGTGGTTGCAAATGACAGGATCTCACTGTTTTTTATGGCTAAATAATACTCCATGGTGTATAAATACAGCATTGTCTCTATCCATTCCGCTGTTGCTGGACAATTAGGTTGCTTCCAAATCTTGACTATTGTGAACAGTGCTGCAACAAACATGAGAGTGCAGATATATCTTTGGGATATTGATTTCCTTTCTTTTTACTATATACCCAGCAGTGGGATTTTTGGATCATATGGTAGCTGTACTTTTAGTTTTTTGAGGAAACTCTAAACTGTTCCCCATAGTGGTCATATTAATTTGCATTCCCACCAATAGCGTACAAGTGTTCCCTTTTCACCATGTCTTTGACAGTACTATTGCCTGACTTTTGGAGAAAAGCCATTTTAACTGGGGTGAAATAATATCTCATTTTAGTTTTTATTTGCATTTCTCTGATAAACAATGATGTTGAGCACCTTTGTGTATGCTTGTTTACTACTGGAAAGTATTCTCTTGATAAATGTCTATTCAAATTATTTGCCCAGTTTTTGATAGTATGATTATATTTTTATTCCATCGAGTTGTTTTTGTTGCTTACAAGTTCTGGTTATTAATCCCTTGTCAGATGGGTAGTTGACAAATATTTTCTCCCATTCTGTGGGTTCTCCCATCATTTTGTTCATTGTTTCCTTTGCTGTTCAGAAGCTTTTTAACTTGATGTGATCCCATTTGTCTATTTTGCTTTGGTTGCCTGTGATTGTGGGGTATTACTCTTGTAATTTTACCCAGATCAAAGTCCAGGAAAGATTCCCCAAAGTTTTCCTATATAGTTTCATAGTTTGAGGTATTACATTTAATTCTTTAATCCATTGTTATTAAATTTTTTATATATGGCAAGAAAATAGGGGTCTAGGTTCAGTCTTCTGCATGTGATTGTCCAGTTTTGTGAGCATCATATATTGAAGGGACTGTGTTTTCCCCAGTGAATGTTCTTGGCACCTTTATCAAAAAATGAGTTCACTTTTGTTTCTGCATGCTCTATTCTGTTCCATTGGCATATGTGTCTGTTTTTATGTCAGTACCATGCTGTTTTGGTTACTATGGCTCTGTAGTTTAATTTGAAATCAGGTAATGATTCCTCCAGTTCTGTTATTTTTGCTCAGGATAGCTTTGGCTATTGTGGATCTTTTGTGGTTGCATATAATCGTTTGATTTTTTTCTCTATTTTTGTTGAAAAATGTCATTGATATTTTGATAGGGATTTTCAGTCCACATGTGTTTTTAGAGGCGAAGTGTGTTTCTTGTTTGCAACAGGTCACTGGGTCTTGTTTTGTATGCATTCTATGTTTTTTGATTAGAGAGTTTAGTCTATTTACATTAAATGCTATTATTGATAAATAAGGACTTACTCCTGTCAATTTATTTTTTGATTCTGATTGCTTTGTGGTCTTCTCTTCTTTCTTTCTTTCCATCCAGGCTTCCTTTTACTGAACATGATTTCAAGTGGTGATATGATTTACTTTCTTGCTTTTTAATTTTTGTGAATCCATTACATGGTGTTTAGTTTGAGGTTCCCATGAGACTTGCCCCATTATTTCAACCTGATAACAACCTAACACTGTTTGCATAAACAAACAAGCAAGTCAAAAAAGTAATTAAAACTCTATGTATTAACTTTATTTTTCCACTTAACGTGTTGTTTCTATTTATATCTTACTATAGTATGTCTTGAAAAGTTGTCACAGATATTATTTTTGATTCATTCTGTTTTTTTTGTTTGTTTTTTTACTTAGGATAATGGTATGTTACACACTACAGTTACAGTATTATAATATATTATTTTTCCCATGTACTGTTACCAGTGAGTTTTGTATCTTCAGGTGATCTCTAATTGTTCATTAATGTTATTTTCTTTCTGATCAAAATACTTCCTTTAGCATTTCTTGTAGAAAAGGTCTGGTGTTGATGAAATCCCTTTTTTATTTCTGGTAATATATTTACTTCTCCTTCATTTTTGAAGGATATTTTCCACCAGATATACTATTCTAAGGTAAAAGATTTTTTTGTTGTTGTTTTGTTTTCTTCAGCACTTAAATATGTCATGCCACTCTCACCTGGCCTGTAAGATTTTCACTGAAAATCCTGCTGCCAGATGTATTGGAGCTCCACTGTATGTTAGTTGCTTATTTTCTCTTTCTGCTTTTAGGATCCATTCTTTATGCTTGACCTTTGGGAGTTGGATTATGAAATGCCTTAAAGTGGTCTTCTTTGGGTTAAATCTTCCTGGTGTTTTATAGCCTTCTTGAACTTGGATATTGCTATCTTTCTCTAGGTTCAGAATGTTCTCTATTATTATTCCTTTGAAAAAATTTTCTACCACTATCTCTTTCTCTACTTATTTTGTAAGGTAAAAACTCCTGGATATTCCCTTTTCATCGATTTTTCTAGATTCTGTATCCATGCTTCATTTATTTTTTTTCTTCTTGCTTTTTTTCTCCTTGGTGTATTATCAAGCTCACTAATTCTTCTGCTTGATGCATTTTCCTAGTAAAACACTCTGATGCATTCTTCATTATGTCTGTTGAATTTTCAGCTCCAAAATTTCTTCTCGATTCTTTGTAAATTATTTCAATTTATTTATTAAACTTATCTTACAGAATTCTGAATTCCTTCTCTGTGTTATATTGAAATTTTTTGAGTTTTATCAAATCAGCTATTTCGAATTCTCCATCTGAAAAGTCACATATCTCTGTTTCTCAAGGATTGGTCCCTGGTGACTTAGTTTATTTGGTGATGTCATGTTTTCCTGGATGGTCTTGATTCTTGTAGATGTTAGTCTGTGTCTGGGTATTGAAGAGTTAAGTATTTATTGTAGTCATCACTGTCTGGGTTTGTCTGCACCAATCCTTCTTAGGAAGGCTTTCCAGATATTTGAAAGGACTAGCATGTTATGATCTAAGCTGTATCTGCTTTAGGGGGCATTCCAGATCCATTAATACAGTGGTTCTTACAGACTCATAGAAGTACAACCTTGATTGTCTTGGATAAGATCTGAAGTATTCTCTGGCTTACAAGGCCAAGACTCTGGTTTTCTTTCTTTATTTCCTTTTAAACAAGCAGAGTCTCTCTCTCCATTCTGAACAACCTGAGGCTGGAGGTGGAGTAACACAAGTACCCTTCTGGCCATCAGTACTAGGACTGCACTGTGTCAGTACAGCACTGATTCTCACCCAAGGTCCGTTGTAACCACTCCCCGGCTACATCCTATGATTCCTCAAGGACCTAGTGCTCTACAATCATCAGGTGGCAAAGTCCACCAGGCCTGTGTCTTTTCCTATAGGGAAGCATATTCTCCCAGTCCCCAGGTGGGTTCAAAGTTGCTGTCTGGGAGCTAGGAACTAGGGTCAAAAATCTTAGGCATTTACCTGGTGCTCTACTGTAGTATGAGTAAGCTGAAATTCAAACTAAAAGACACAGTCTTTCTCACATATACTTCCCCCTTCCCAAGGCAGAGGAGCCTCACCTTGTGGCTACTGCCACCAGAGGCCAATGGAGAGTACTACCAGAGCACCAGCAATGTGCCCTTAAGGCCCAAGTGCTCTTAAGTCAGCTTGTGGTGAATCCTGACTGGCCTGGGACTTACCCTTCAGGGTCATGGCTCTCTTTTCCCCCAGGGAAGGTTCAGAAATGTCATCCAAGAGTCAATTCTTGAAATCAGAAACACCAAGTGCTGTTTTTTTTTTTTTTTTCTCTACCACCCTGTGGCCGAGCTGGTACATAAGGTCCAAGACAAAGTCCCCTTTCCTTTTCCTCTGCAATTGTCAAGCAGAAGGAGCCTCGCCCTGTAGCCACAACAGCTGAGAATGTGCTGAGACTCACCTAAAACCAACAAGTCTCCGAGTCTCAGAAATGTCATCCAAGAGTCAATTCTTGAAATCAGAAACACCAAGTGCTGTTTTTTTTTTTTTTTTCTCTACCACCCTGTGGCCGAGCTGGTACATAAGGTCCAAGACAAAGTCCCCTTTCCTTTTCCTCTGCAATTGTCAAGCAGAAGGAGCCTCGCCCTGTAGCCACAACAGCTGAGAATGTGCTGAGACTCACCTAAAACCAACAAGTCTCCGAGTCTCACCTAAGGCCCTCACCAGAGTGCCTGGAAATCACTGCTATTCATTCAGGTCTAAGGGCTCTTTAGACAGCAGGTGATGAATGCTGCCAGGACTGGGTCCTTCCCTTTAAGGCAGCAGGTTCCTTTCTGACCCAGGGTGTGTCTAGAAATGTTGGCCAAGAGCTAGGGTCTTGCATGGGAACCTCACGACTCTGACAGCACTATATCCTGCTTTGGCTGAGCTGGTGTTCAAGATGCAATATAATGTCCTTCCCACTCTTCTGTCTCCTCTCCTCAAGCGAAAGGAAGGTGTCTCTTTTGGAGCTGGGAGCTGTGCAACCTGGAATTAGGGGAGGGGTTACACCTGCATTCCCTTAGATACCCTGACTGCTATCCCAGTAGGTCATGTGATCCCCAGTCTCATGTCTCTGGACCCAGTTCAGCACTAATGCTCATGTAAAATTTGCAGCCTTGTGGCCTAGCCTGCATTTCATATTTTTAGGGCCCCAGAGCACTTTAGCTCCTGGTAGTGAGGCTCACATAAACTCACGTTCTGGCTGCTGGAATTGGCAATTCCCCTCTACCTAGCACTGGTTTCAGTGCTCCCTCTGTGGGTGGCTGCCAGCTGAGTTTGGTCTGGTTGTCCTTTCTGCTCTAATAGTAGTGCACTGAGTTTCATGCCTCACAATTGCTGCAGTCTTTCTCGCCCCATGCACCAAAACTCTCTCTTCATTCTGCTGCTGCAGGGGAATAGGTGATGAGGGACACTGGCTATTCAATGCTGTTTTTCCTACCTCTTTAGTGCCTCTTCCAGCAATATGACGTTATAACCAGATACTGTGATTACTTACCGGATTTCTGGTTCTTATGAAGGTGTTATTTTTGTACAGATAGTTGTTATAGTGGCCTCTTTGTGGAGGGGGGCAATCATTAGAGATTTCTATTTTGCCATTTTACTCTGCCCTCTCTCTAATAGTAGCTTATTCAAACACAGTTTACACACCATAAAATTTACTCTATTAAAGCTTACAATTGAATATATTCACTGAGTTGTGATATCTTCATGAGTAAAATGTTGAATCATTTTCATCACCCCATAATGTAACCTCAAACTCATCAGCAGTCACTGTTTATTCCCATTCCACCCTCCTTCCTCCACCATAGGCAACCACCATTTTACTCTTCCTCAGTAAGTCTGCTTTTTCTGAACATTTAACATGAATAGGTTCATACAATGTGTGGCCTTCTGTGTCTCACCACTTTCACTTAGCATAATGTTTCCAAGGTTCATCGACATTGTAGTACGTATCAGTACTTCATTTACTTTTATGGGTAATAGTCCACTGTACACATATAACATTTGTATCCATTCTTTATTTGATGAATATTTGGGGTCAACTTTTGTTTATTATGATTCATGCATCTATAAACGTTCCTGTACAAGTTTCTGGGTGGACATTTATTTTCATTTCTCTGAGCTAAATACCTACAAGTAGAATGCCAAGTTTCCATGCTATCTTTACACAAAAGTTTTAAAAGGAACGATTTGAAACAATTGTTATAGAACTTGATTATTATAAAATAATTATAATTCTTATAAAACTACTGTAATTGGGCAATAATGTTAGAATATTAATTTAAATGTTAAGAAGATTGAAAAATTATTTGTCAGATTTAATAGCATTCAATTAAGCTACTATTAATCACAATAATTCAAAAACTGTTTTTTATTGTAACTGGTCATTATAACTTAGAAATTCTTTTTCTGTGTGTTTTAGCACTGCTATTTCTGTTTATGAACTTCATTACTGCCAAACTGTAAATTATACAATGAGGGATTAATATGTCAGACTGTAACTCTTAAGCAGTTTATATATTTAATTTTCAAGGTTTAAAATAGCTGTATTGCTATATTTGTGAATATTAAATGAGCTAGTACTGTGACAGAATATCTAAAAACAGATGAATATAATGTGTAACTGCAATTTTATTCATTCACTAGGAATAAGGCATACAGTTTTGCTCTAAAAGTCACAATTTACTTTCCTGGCTTTAGTTTGGAAATGCAAGCACTAGTTTTAAGAGGATCTTCTTAAATCAAATGCATCAAACACATTTAATTGAGGTGATTTATGGTGTAAAATAACTGCACTTGCCTAGGGTAGAAAGAATAATCCACCTTGCCTAGGGTAGAAAGAATAATCCACCTTGCCTAGGGTAGAAGGAATAATCAGGAGAAATTGAAATTCTAGGACCAAAAGCAGTGTTGTGGGGGTGTTACTTCTCCTCTCCAGCCCACTTCCATCATCAATCTTCTCACAATGTATCCAGTATGTTCTTAGGAGCTCATTAGGCCTCCAGCTACATTCTTTAAAATCTAGACTCTTCTTAGTCAATTGAAGCTTGTGGAATTTCAGAACAGACCATGGGATGAAATATTTGGGAAAACTTTAATGTTATAATTAGATTATGGATTCAGTTACTTCTGCATTAGCATATCTAGAGATCCTGTTGTTTCCTATCTCCAACCTGCTTCTTCCCCAGACCCACATCTCAATGAATGGCACCACTGTTAACTCAGTTGCTCAACCTTAAAACCTAAGAACTTACTTTGATTCATCTATTTTTCTCAATTAACAAACAGACAGGCTTTATTTTCAAAATATATTCAGAATTTCTATCTTCTTACTTCCTATACTACTCTTATCCTAGACGAAACTGCCATCATCTCTTACCTGGATGACTGATCCTGCTTTTACTCTAGCCCCACAGTCTATTGATACTTCAACCAGACTGATCTTTTTAACACTTAAATGAGACTATATCATTTACACATTTTCAAACTTCTAGTTGGATACTCACTGCACTTAAAATAAAATTCAAACTTACCAAGAAAAAACTGACCCATCAGCTCAAAGGATAAAGGGGAATTAGGATGAAATTTCTAAAGGTCCTTTTATTTTAATGTAATTGGTGTCAGTTCTACCAAAAGTTAAATTATAATTTCGTGTGTGCATGATGTGATCATCCCTAAACACTCTTCAGACAGACATAAAAACGCAAAACATTTGATCATTGCATTTGATTGAGTAAAGTTTGTGACAAGAAAAAAACCTGAAAATATTAGCAAACAACATAAAAGTAATTAAATTAGACTTACCTATTGAAAGATACTTTCACATCAGTGTACCGTTGCTTAAGGAGACCAATTATAGATGAAACAACACATGATTTGAAGATAAAACAAAAACACGAAAATAAAATATCCATGAACATAGCTGTGAAGATATAAATAACAATACAAATAATTTATGTAAAGAATATTCATAGAAACAGACTCCCAGCATAATGATAAAAAAAATTCACCAAGAAATGTTAAAATCATGAATTTTTACATCCCTAACAGAATAGACTCAAATTATATAAAATGAAATGTGACAGAACAATAAGGGACTATCAAAGTCACAATAATACGGTTGATTTTAATACACATTTATTAGAAACAAAATAACAGAAAAAATTTGTGAGTATAGAAAATTCCACTGTTTGGCCGGCAGTGCCACATGCCTGTAATCCCAGCACTTTGGGAGGCCGAGGCAGGTGGAACACGAGGTTAAGAGATCAAGACAATCCTGGCCAACATGGCAAGACCCTATCTCTACTAAAAATACAAGAATTAGCTGGGTGTGGTGGCGCACACCTATATTCCTAGCTACTCGGGAGGCTGAGGCAGGAGAATCACTTGAACCCAGGAAACAGAGGTTATGGTGAGCCGAGATCACGACACTGCACTCCAGCCTGGCGACAGAGTGAGACTCTGTCTCAAAAAATCAAAGAAAATTCAAAGATCATGGCTAACAAGTTTTATCTGTTAAATATGTGCAATCCTGTATCCATCAAATAGAGAAATGGGCAGATCATCACTTGTTTATATACAGATCCAATTATTATTCATATCAGAAAAACTACACTTCCCAGACATCCTTGCCAGTTGATTTAGCCAATGAACACCATGGAAAGGCAAAAGAAACCATAGTCTTCCCGGCCTTCGCATACTAATACAGGCAATATTTTCTAACAGCAGTTGCCTTTCCTTTGTAGTTTCCAGTTCTCTAGTGAAGACCTTCTCATTTTATGGTCCCATTACATCTAGTCTGCCATCACATTGGTTTTAGTTTCCTCAAGATGGTACTGGTTTCTGGTTTCTGATAAACACCACCTACTTTCTGTATCTCTCCAAACCTAGAGACAATAGCAGCTTTCTGCTGTTTCTAATCTCTCAATTGTCTCACCTTTCTGTTTGGTTTCGCTGCATTAACATCATTTGTTAGCCAATTATCAGTATTAAATTTCCTCTCTGTAAAACACACCCAGTGATTTCTAGTTGGACAATAACTAATATAAGAACATATATAACATTATGTTTGAGCAAGAACTAGAACAAATATAAATTATGTCATGTCACATCTCAAAACAATTGCTGGATATTTTCTATTTATTTCCTTTTACCATTAGTTCTCTGCTCTTCTTGCTTCCTTGTTCTATACCCTAAGTGGTTACCCACTGTGAACTATATAACCTGGAGTCTTTGCTCTCTGGCTTCCAGATCGTTATGGCTAATGGGAGGCACTAGTAGGAGATTGAAGTGCATAAAAATGAAGAGATCGGGGTAAATTTTCCTTACTTCTTCTCTGCCTTTATGCCATGGTTATGGTAGTGCCCTTGTACAAGTTCAGTTTTATCTGCTTTCCATGACTCTACACCTCACGGAGCTCTGGTCACACTGTTTCATCCCTTTATCTCTTCACATCTAGCGGTGATAATAGTGTCTTATTGTTGATAATCCCCAGGTGCCCAGACTTGCCTGCCATATTGATAAATATATCTTCATCAAAATCCCAGCTGAATGTGTCTTCTGTTACCTAGGTCATGAGTGTTTTTGAAGCATAACTAATAAAGAAAGGAAGTTTTAACAAGTTTCAAAGAATTGGTATGACACAGATGAAAAATATCTGACCAAGTATTTAGATTAGAAATCAATGATAATGCAATGTTAAAACGTACATATATATACATATGTGCATGTATATGGATAGCAATGCAAAAACACACTCCTAAATACCAATTGAGGTGGAAAAATCACAATGCAACTTATAACTAAATGGTAATAAAGTTACTACATATCAAACATTTTATAACAATATTTGATGGTATTTTATATAGATACCTTTTATTTAGTTTTCTCTATTTCTCTAACAATTTATGTTTTTACCATTCTTTTTTGTATCTCAGGATTTCCTCCTGAAATCTTTCTTTCCTGCGCCTGGATAATTTTTTTTTAGAAAACTCTTCAATGAAAATTATTTGTTAATATATTCTCTCAGTTTTGTTTGTTTATAACACAGTTATTTTGCCCCATGTTCTAATAAGATAGTTTGTCTGCATATACACAATTCTAAGTTGATGGTTATAATATTTTATCTTAAATAAAAATTATTTTTACATTTTTTGAATAGTTGATTTTCAGATCTTTTTATTTGTCTTTGACTTTCTGTAGCTTCACAAAAATACTTGGTTGTCCTTTTATATATTTTATTGTGGATAAATGATATCTCCTGTATTCATTAGTTCATAATTTTTATCAATTATGAAAAATGTTTAGGTCTGAATAATTCCTGAATTCCTCAATATTTCTCAATATCATTCCTTTTATATAATCACTATTCTATTTTTCTTTGTCTACGATTTCACACACATTAAAATATTTCATTCATATAAAATATAATACCTTAAATCTGCATGATTTGTAAGTAGGCATTTCAGTATGTTTGAACTTTGATAATAAAAAAAAGAAAGTGACATTTTTTTATTTACCACAGTTCAGGAACCTGTACAGGGACTGTGTGGACAAGGTATGACACCAGCTTTCCCAAGGGGCTTTTATTGGCTCTAAAAGTCAACTTTGATTTCTTAAAAGAATCTGAAAGCACGTCCTTTCAGTCAAAACTTGTTAAAATAACCAGTGTCTCCAAAAGTGTCCTATTACAAAAGTAAACAGATTCCTATTGCACTCATGCAAATAATTAATCAGTTAAAAATACTCACAACTGGTTTCCAAATTTTTGATAAATCAGGTGGAAAGAAATATGCACCAAATTTTGTTTATAAGAGCATACATTACTCAATAATTAAAAGCTATAAATAGCTCTAAAGAAAAGATTTTTTAGCTCTGAAAAACAAAGGATCAACAACGTTTTAAGCAAAAGAATCATAAAATGATTTATCTCAGTCTTCTATTAGTTCAGTCTGTGCAAGTAACTCCTGTTTCGCTTGATATTCATGAACATTTCAGTTCTCCATGGGAGTCCTAAAAGTTTTTCTTCTATTCTAGTGTCACAATTTCCAGAAACCTCCCGATTTAAGAGCACCTGTCAGAGTCTGATACGGTTGGAGTTTGTGTCCCAACCCAAAGCTCATCTTGAATTGTAATCCCTGGGTGATTAGGAAGAGACCTGGAGAGAAGTGATTGGATTATTGGGGTGTTTTTTCCCACGTTGTTCTCATGAAAGGGAGTGAACTATCATGAGATCTGATGGTTTTTTAACTGGTAGTTTTTCTTGCACTGACACACACTATCTATCTTGCCTGCTGCCAAGTAAGAAGTACCTGCTTCCCTTTCCACTGTGATTGTGAGTTTCCTGAGGCCCCTTCAGCCAAGCAAAACTGTGAGTTAATTAAACCTCGTTGCTTTATAAATTACCCAGTCTTGGGAAGTTTGTTACAGTAGTGTGAAAATGGATGAATACAGAGTCCTATGCTGATTACAAAACCACCTTTTGGAAAGGATAAAAGTAAAACAACTGTAGATGACAAAAGTCCAAAAACAGTTATAAAGGCACAATTGACAAGGAAATTTGGTTACTTCTGTGGCATACAACAGTTTTACATCATAACCATAATTACTACTAATAACATGCACTAAGACATAACAGAATCACAGGAATGTCATAGAATTCTGGAACACATACTAATAACACGTTTATATAAATATAACCCAAAGAAGGTTAAACACTGTTTCATATTTGACAATATTTCCCATATGATTTTATTATATCAAATAAGCAAATTATGTTTCTTTTGAACTTTAGATGACTAATATCAAAAAATTAATGAGAACCAAGTAAGAATTTGATTTTGGAAAATGTGTTAAATATAAAAAGTTTAAAAAACTTGATATCACAAAATAGGATCAGAGGTCACTGTAAAATAAGTCTTCATTCAGCCAAAGTAATGACAAAGATTTCAAGAAAAAAAAGGTGAAAACCTTTATTCCTTGAGAGAGGAGACTTAATTTCCCAAACAATAAGCCCTAACAAAAACAACATGAGGACAATTAAATTTCTTTTTAAAATTGTATAAACAATCTATACAATTTTAATTATTTTGACCATAATACATAATTTCCATAAGTATTTTTATAACCTTTATAACCTTTTATTAAGAAGTTGTTAATGCTCCAAGAAAATCTTGTTAATCTGGCACAGGGGCCCATATGCTGGCCTTGCATCCGTGTGCCTTTGACATTCATGATTAATTTATAGAGAAAATGAATTTATTTTATCACTCGAAATTGGCCCCTACAATCTCACGTGCCCACCTCTTCTGTAATGGTCCCTGGGCCTCGAGTTGAATAGTTTTAATTTCTAGCCCTGTGTCTCATGAATGTAGTTTATTTTGATTGACACCTTCTACCAGGTCTGAGGTTGAGGTTTTACCTGCTGTCAACGTTTAAGATTTAGATCCAGGAGTCACACAGCTCCATAACTTAATGGCACAAGGCCTTTAAAAGCACCTACAGAAAGTTGCATGAATGTAATACTCTTAAGAAAACAGTTTTTAATCTTAGTTTTTTTTCTAATCAAACTAAAACTTAGTAATAATAACATACAAATTATTTCAATAAAGCTTAAAGTCTGCTTATTAGGCCAGTTGCCCAAAGGCAAAAGACCTTCTGCAGTGTGACTGCTGTTTCCTGTGTAGATTCCTACATAGGTTCCTTGTAGATTTAGAAAATCTACAAGTCAAAACTAATGAAAATGGTATTTTAAGTAGTTAGACATAGAGTGTTTCCTGGGTTATAGGGGCAAATTTTTGAATTCGTAGAACAATTTAATGTCAAGGGCATACAATAGTGTGTTAGAAATAAACATTTCCTTTAGACCTTTAAGATAAAACATTTAGGAACAGGTAGAACAACAACAACAAAAAATACCTACAGAAGCTGAAAATGCATTGAAGGCTAGAATTATTATTTCAGGCATTTTAAAAGCAGCACTATAACAGAAAACAGTGAAATGCAGTAAGTTTAACTTTGTGTGATAAAATATATGTAACATCTTGTAATTTTATTAAGAGTAAAGAAAATACCCTAAGAAAATTTTATTTTATTTTATTTTATTTTATTTTTTCTTTTGAGATGGAGTCTCGCTCTGTCTCCCAGGCTGGAGTGCAGTGGCCGGATCTCAGCTCACTGCAAGCTCCCGGGTTCACGCCATTCTCCTGCCTCAGCCTCCCAAGTAGCTGGAACTACAGGCGCCCGCCACCACGCCCGGCTAGTTTTTTGTATTTTTTTTAGTAGAGACGGGGTTTCACCGTGTTAGCCAGGATGGTCTCGATCTCCTGACCTCGTGATCCGCCTGTCTCGGCCTCCCAAAGTGCTGGGATTACAGGCTTGAGCCACCGCACCTGGCAAATTTTATTTTTCTAACCAATTATTTAGTGTATAAGTGATTCCTTTTTTTTTAAAGTCAAAACACAACCTCTAGAAAGACCATTACAATTTCCCTTTACTTATAGACAACTTGATCATGTAAAAGGTTTTTTTTCCATAAAACTTCTTATTATAACTTACACAGATCATTCATGACATGCTTGCACTTTCTAGTTTGTCTTGAACATTCCTCTTTCTTAAACAGTCATTTTATTCTAGGACAAAAATGTACCATACAAGATCCTTTCTCATGTAAAATTATTTTTCTTTAAGCTTTCTTACCAAAAATATCTCTTAATTCCTATAACATTCTTTACATGTCTTTTATTTCCTAGTTCCTTTTTCCTTGTTTTATACATAATCTTTAAATACGTTGAATTAGACAAAAATTATTCGCTTATTAGTACACTCATTTTTAGAATGTTTTCCTACAATATGTATTTTTTAATTGGAAAATACCCATTAAATGGAATATCTATTATTTAACTTTAGATTCTAAATTATGACAAGTTTTTCTATTAGTATTTATCCCATTACATTTACCTAATTATTTTAATTTTTATTCTTACTTTTTATTAAAGTTAAAAATAACTTTAGTAACTAATGACTATTATAGTTTTTTTAACTGAGATTAATAAGAAATGAGAAAAAGTTACTTTAATCTTGGTTAAAAAAAAAAACTATGATAGTCATTACCTAAGGTTATTTTCTAGTCAACTATTTTATGGCCCATGAATTTGAGGTTTTTACCTAAGTAAGAACCTTAAGATGAAATATATGGTTATTTTACCAAATAATTTAAGATTTAGCTGTTTTCATTATACCAATATTAATGTCCTATTTATTAAAAATTTTACAAACAAAGATCATTCTGTTTTGGCTGGGTTTACAGTTTAGTAATATTTCTGCCAAATTTTGACACCTTGTAGTATTTGGCAGGGATAAGTATGAAATCATTTAATCAATAAATGCAAACAAAAATTTATGCTGACAATACTGAAGACATTTTTAATATTACTTAACCAATAATTGTAATGCTAACTTGTCAAAGATTTTACTTAAGTCCATGAACTTGAAAAGCATTTGGGCTTATTATTTAATTTATGGGTACTCTTTAAGCCAAATTTGCTACCTTGTGGCCAAAAGCACATAATAAAAAATGTGTATGTATACACAAACACACAAACACACTCCTACAAAGATCCTATAGCTTTTATTTTGAGAACTCTATCCATGAGATATTAATACAAACTCATTGGCTTGCAAAAATAATAACAAAAAAAAATGGTTCAATAACCAAAAAAAAATGGTTGGATAAAACTGGATTTTATCTCAGTAGGAAAGTAAGCACAGACTTAAAGCAGGCAGAAAAGAAAGCAGATAGATAGAGAACTTAAGAATTTTATAGTTGCAGCTCAATCTTTGAGCTCTGGATTTTCCTTGATGTCATTTGCCCGTCAGTTTAAAACATGCACAAAAGCAGAACTAATGTGTAACCAGCTGGAGTATTAGAAAATGTGGCATGCCCTTCCATTTACAGAACCACTTGCAAGTAGTGGCTCCATAAAGCCAAACGAGGTGCCCAAGAGGGGCCGTTCTCCTTGTCTTTCCTTACTCATAGGTGATTTGTTTCCCACATTCTTTTAATAAAGGAGAAACTGAGCTGTGACCTACGTTTAGTGTGGTGGATTGAAGTGTGCTGGTTGTGGGTAGGACTCCACAGTGTGTCACTACTGACTCATTTTTGCCCTTTTACATGTCTCATTTTCTCTTTCCAGAGGTCTAGCACCTCTAGGAGGGCTCAAAGTGCAGAGTGACCAACTCTTACATGCACTTCTTGGTTGAGCCTTTTTAACCTAATTATTTTGGGGGTTCTCTGTAGGACCACTGCAGGTTGCAGATTGTCAACACCCCAAACACTCCCACTTGGCTCCCAGTCAGCCAGGTGTGCCTTTCAGCTGGGAGGAGCAAAATGCCCTTTCTCTTTGGAACTGAAGAAACTCAGCCTCTCATTTATCTACAAAAACAGTTCAGTTCCTCACGCAAATATGCAGACAAGCCAATCAAGATTAATTTAGGCAGGAAAGGCAATGGAGAAGACTCTTTAGAATGCACCTCCAAATTAGAATTAGGATCATAAGCAACAGCTTCCTAGGAGGGGGAAAAAAAAAAACAACAAAAAAACCCAGCTAAGATGACTTCCTGTAAACTATCTTCAACCACCTTTAACTTTGTAGCTCTTCTTTGCCACTACAGACACCAAGGTCAAATCCTCTCACCATACAAGGTTATCTCTGGTACCCCCAAAAGCCAAAGAAGTCAGGTAATGCAAATCCAGGAAAGCAGAGCTTTGAACCTAAGAAGAATCTGCTCATAATCCTTAAAACTCCACAAAGAAAACGGAACACTCCCCAACGGGTGAGTTATTGGTTCTGAGTTCTTTAACAAAAAAGCATATGAGACAGGTCTCAATTGATTTAGAAAGTTTATTTTGCCAAGGTTCAGGACCTTCACAAAGACTCAGGAGGGCATGATGACATGTGTTCAAGGTGGTCGGCACATAGTTTGGTTTTATACATTTTAGGAAGACATGAGATAGGAATCCATATATGTAAGCTGTACATTGGTTCCATCCTGAAAGGTGGAACAACTTGAAGTGGGAGGGGTCTTCCAGGTCACAGGTAGATAAGAAACAAATGATTGCATTCTTTTGAGATTCTGATAAGCACAATTTACAGGAAAGGTCACTATGCCTTAGTCTGGCTTAGTCTAGCACAGGAAACAATCAGGTATGCGTTTGTCTCATGTAATCGGAGGGGTGATTTTGCATTCTACCTGTCCTTTTTCCACAAGAAACTTCCTTGTGGACAACTTGTGAGGGAGGTATGTAGCTTTAAAAAAATTATTCGTAGCTATCTTATTTAGGCATAGAATGGGAGACAGGTTTGCCCGACATAGTTCCCAGCTTTAGTTTTCCCTTTGGCTTAGTGATTGTAGGGATATTCATTTTCCTTTCACAATGTTAATTTAGCATTAAAATTCTGATACAGAAAACAGTGCTTCACTGTGAAGTCTATCGGACAGGATGACCACACACCCAGTTTAATACCTGCTACACCAGCATAATTATGAAGAGCACCAGCTTTCAGTCTCAGTAAAATCCCACTTTGGTAGGTAAATTATACAATCATATTGTTATTAACCCTAGTATACTCCTTAAAGTTTACTTACAACAGAATCTGGCAAAATGCAGTCTCTGGATTTTATCTTACCCTGCTGATTCCATCATACAGTCAACCAAATATTACTTTATGCACATCTGATTCAAATGAGCAAACTACAAACTCCATGTTCATATTTTTAAAGCCATTACTCAATCCTAATTTGAAAAGGTAGAACATAGGAGAAATCATTTCCACTGGAAAATATCAAGAAACTATGTGCCACACATCCTTGGACAACTGTAGTAGAAATGAGAAATTAAAAGTGTGCTAGTCACGAAACAGGAACATCCCAGATCCAATATTCTGGCTCCCGCTATCTACAAGAGGATTGAAACAACCATTTGTTTTTAGTAAATAAATATTTCAAAAAGCATACATGAAAATTATTATTTTTATCAGCTAAAAAGAGCTCCATAGAAAAGTCTATTAGCAAAGTAAATGACAAGTGACAGTGTTTGACAACTTTCAAATAATCTACACTTACATAGTTTTAAATGATAAGTGTATTAGCTTGGCCATTATTTGGATAACAGAATAAAGAATGACATAATGACATCACTGAGGAACAATGTTTCCGAATGAAAAGAGCATAACTCTTAAAGTCAGACAAATCTGGGTTCAAATGTCAGTTCAATCACTTAATAGCAGTGTAGCCTCTGAGCCTCAGTTTCCTCAACTATAATATGGGAAAATAGCACCTACCAAAACAAGTTGTTGAGAATAATAAATGAGATTTTATTTGTGAAGTGTCTAGCATACCGAAAGTATGCAATGAATAGTTATTAATATATTTTATTTATTTATTTATTTATTTATTATACTTTAAGTTCTAGGGTACATGTGCACAACGTGCGGGTTTATTACATATGTATACATGTGCCATGTTGGTGTGCTGCACCCATTAACTCGTCATTTACATTACGTATATCTCCTAATAAAAAGAACGAAGCTAGTTATTAATATTTTAAGAAACACTTTAAAATATTTTATAGATATACATCTACAAAGTTATATCACAGTTTAAAAAATCTTATCAATTGAGTTTAATATAGTAACTCAAGGTATCTTCAATAGCCACCTAGGGATTCAATGACATAGTGATGAAGGAATCCTATTTTTTCCTTCCAAGTTCATTTTAATTTTTAGTTCCATTACACAAGAGCATAACCACCCAGTAAAAAAGTTACTTGAAACAATGGATGTACTGACTGCATATTAACCTTCAGGATGATAAGGACCTAGGTATGCTTTCTCTTTCTCTTTCCGTTGTATTCATTTAATCAATCAAGGTTTTTTTTTGGCAAATTGTGGCAACAACTTGTATTTGTTATGTAAAAATATCTATCTTTGGCAATCTTTCATTAAACCATCACAAATTGACTATTTTTTGGCTGAAGAAAATAGATTTTATGAAATCCTGTTGATTCCTTAAGCATCAAATACTTGGACAGAAGAAGTATTACACTGATTGTAGGATAATATTCATGATATATGTATCACTAAATTCATCTAAAAAGTAAAAGAGAATTATAATATAAATGTTGATGATTTGGGCATAAACATTAGATTCTTGAGTACCAAACTGTTCCCTGTTTATTCAAACACCAAATATATGTTACATACAAGAAGTGAGGCTAAGAACTGTAAAGTAACCTTTTTTTTTTGACAGCAAGGAATGTTATGTTATTCTTTTTTGCATCCTCAACATCTAACACAGTGCCTGGTACTTCATTCTGACAAGTCAGTATATATCAACTGTGTAATTATGGAAGAGAAGTAAAAACAAAATACTGCAAGAGTTTATAGTGGGGAATATTGCCTTAGAGTTTTCCAGCTTGAGTGTGCCCGTCAGCCTACATACAGTATTCTGATGGTTAGTTTTATATGTCAGCCTGACTAGGCTACAGGTATTTAATCAAACACTAATCTAGGTGTTGCTGTGGAGGTAGAATGATTATTAACATCTCTAATCAGCAGACATTAAATAAAAGAGATCATATTTGATAATATAAGTAGGCCTCATCCAATCAGTTGAAATACCTTAAGAGCAAAACTAAGGTTTTGCTGAAAAGGAAATTCTACTTCCTCACTCCCGTCTGAGAGTTCCAGACTTCAGACTTTCAAGCCCCAACCATTGCATTAGCCCATGTCTTGAAAGAAATTGTGTGTGTGTGTGTGTGTGTGTGTGTGTGTGTGTTTCAATAATCCTTTTTTTCTGGAAAGCCTTCAGTGAAAAAATAAATTATCAGCAAAATAGTGCCAGTATTTCACCTAAACAACCACTAGGCAAGTTCCTGAATGCATTGACTCAAGAATATTTAAGTTTAATAGATGTATTACACCCTAATAATGAACATACAAAGTAATTTTGGAGCTTGAAAAAAACTACTTTTGAAAAGAGTAGAGTACAGAGGAGAGGGTATCAGGCCGTGGACTTCAATAAACCTCAGTAAAGATTCCAGTCTTGCCATTTACTGGTTTAATGACCTTGGGCAAGATCTTAAATCCCTGATATACCTTATTTTCTTCAACTTAAATTGGAATGATATAATGAAGCCAAACACAGAGGTTTGTTAGGAGGGTTCAACTGAACAATTTATACTTCAAAATAGAAGATGTAGCAAGTATGTGGCATATATAGGAGTTCAATGAATGGTAACTATACTACTAAAATAATGATTTGAGTTTATAGCTTATAATTTTCATTTGATGTTAAAATAAAACAGACACCTCCACAACATGTGAATATGTGTTCACATACGTAAGTATGTATATTCTAAAATGCAATTTAATACATGAATTTACCTATGTAGAAAAACCTGCACATGTACCCCTGAACCTAAAAGCTTTTTTTTTTTTCAAAAAAAGAAAAGAAATATAGACGTCATTTAACCCAATCATTTGAAACCCTGGCTGGACATCAGAATCGCTGAAATGGATTCTAAATAATGTGTGATTCCAAGGTGCCCCAGCTCTCCTTTCTCTCACCCTCTCTCCTCCTCCCACTTACAATTCTGACTCCCACATGATTCTAATGTGCAGCCAATGTTGAGAAGCAATCATCTGATGCATATGGGGAAAGTGAGGTTGGGAATTAATTGGTTCAGTGAAGGTTATGCCTTATTTAGGAGCATTACAACTCTAGCATCCTCCTGTTGGCAACAGAGGACAACATTCTTCTGAGGCTACAGTGAAGAGCCTAGTTTACACTGATGGGGATAACTACTATGTTGACTCGCTTTTGACCCATCCACTTTAAAAATTAACATGCCTCCTTATGAGTTTGCTTTGCTCAATTTATAGACTGGCTCGCCTTGAGCAGTTCTACCACTTCTTTAAGCGCCTGTGGAGTGTAGAGTCAAAGAAATTATCTTGCTACTTTCAGTATAGCTGGGCTGTCAGAATACCGGAATAACAGAACATATTTTTCCTGTCATCAGTGCTCCACTCAACCTCTTAACTGCTTATAATCTAGGGATGCAGCAGTGGAAAGACTGTCTACTGAAAGCAGATAAACTGTCCCACAGAATAATGTTAAATGTTAGTCTAATTGGCACTGGCCAAAGTACGACGCTACCGCTGTGCAAATAGTGATGGCATTTCCTGGTGTACTTAGCACAGGCCAGTATATTGGCATTCTTTTGCCACAGCAGCACCTTGACCTAGAAGAACACACACAAGTTTTAAAATGTTGGTTTGTTAATTTCCAATGGGGACTACAAGTGGATTTAGAAAATATAAAATACCTAATGTCATCTCTATAATCTAGCCATATGAATGTCTTTTCTATTTATCCACATGGCGTCTACACATGTATGTTCAGTGTACATACAAAATAAATTTTACAGTTATAATCACTGTATATGCAATTTTGAGTTTTACTTTCCCTTCATAAGTATTTTCTAAGTGAAGGATCTGCAAACTCTTTCTATAAAAGGCCATATAGTAGATATTGTATGCTTTACAATTATGTACTCTGTCATAACTATTCACCTCTACCTTTGTCACACAGAAGCAGCCATACAAGATACATAAAGGAATGGCATTTGTGTGTTCCCATAAAACTATATTTACAAAAACAGGTCATGGGAATGATTTGGCTCATGTTGGCCATTGTTTGTTGACCTGTAGTAACATGGTCCTCATATTCACAATCTTTAATGGCCATATAATATTATATTTGAGAAATTAATTTTTTGAGCATTGTTTTATTGCTGAGCATTTAGTTTATTCTTTTTCTTTTCTGTGTATGGATGTTAAAATAAATAATGGAGAATTATACAAAATGTTTTCATGAGAAATAAATATTATTTTTTCAGTCTATACTAGCTTTCTTAACACAAATTTAAATTTGACAGATTCAATGACTAGAAAAAAAGGTGCAGACATTTATATTATTTCAAATTGCTCTAACTGAACTGAATTTCACACCATCAATAATATATACCTGTTTCTGCACAGCTTTGTCAACATTAGATTTTAGTTTAACTGAAGCAAATTATTTGAGATGACTCCAAAATCCACCTCTTATAGGTGAGTTATCTATGGCAACAGGAAAGGGGAAGGCAAAGAGCGGGACTAGGCTTTTTGATCGCCATTCCCCACTTCAGCGTGCTTCCTCATAAGAGCCACTGCTCTCCATAAACTAGCAGAAGAAATTACAGATTATTTTTCCTTCTTTGTCTTAAAACTGTGTCATATTAGTCATACTGACTTGCTGTGGCTCACGAAGAAATATCACACACCCTGAGGTGTATAAGAATGTGGTGGGGACTTGGATAAGTCAAATATTTTAGTAAGATCACTTTTATACCCAATGTTCATAGGTAAAATAGGACTCAATCAGTGTAAGATAAGATATGATAAGCTTTATTTCCGGAATTTAAAGGAAGTGACTGAAGCAAAACTGACTGTGAGATATAAAAGCCATTGCTAAGGATAGCGAAGTACAAATGTTACTTTTTATTGATTTATTTAAGCTCAATAGATGCAAATGAGTAGTACCTGATAAATAAGAAAGAAAGGTCAACTTTTGATAAGGGGAATATCTCAAGTGAGTCACTTTTAAGACATTCAACCTTTACTTCTGTTAGCCTTAGTGGATATGGTCCTCTACATCCTTCCTGC
The DNA here is from genome assembly GCF_000951035.1 of Colobus angolensis palliatus. NCBI lineage: Eukaryota > Metazoa > Chordata > Mammalia > Primates > Cercopithecidae > Colobus > Colobus angolensis. Next base: position 314,353 of record NW_012116010.1, on the reverse strand, counting down.
CACCTTGCATATTGGCTCTTGTTAAAAAAAAAAAAAAAAAAAAAAAAAATCACCACATTCCACTGATATATCATTAAGTCAAAGAACAGCAGATATAACTGCTTCCGTGTGAGCCAAACTCAGAGAGTTGGGAAAGTAGTTGAACTTTTTTAGGGGTCAGAAGGGCACCACTAATTTGATCCAGAAGATACTGGGTACTGGGGGAAAGGAGGCCCTTCACTCATCGAAAATGCAGCATTCAGAGGGAACAACTGGCAACAGGAACTTGGTCACAGGGAAATCCAGGAGGTGGTAAGCAGAGTTTTCTGGAGGATAGATGGAGCACAATTTAAAAACAAAAAATAGAACCAAAAACCAATAGGTAATGTACAACCAAAAAGAGAGCACAGAGAGCCATCTAGCTGCAGGAATTTGGCATGAAGGTCAGGGTTGGGGTTAGGATTCAGACACCGGGTTCCAGACCTGTGTGTGTGTGTGTGTGTGTGTGTGTGTGTGTGTGTGTATAGGGTGGTGGGAACATGCAAAGATTGAGTGAACAAAGTCTTTTCTAGGTGACAGGAATTAACCAACTCACCAAGGCTGGAAACGGTCAGCATAAGAGCAGAGATCAATGGTAAAAGGCATCCTGATTGTGGAAATACTAAGTACTAGAGCCACACTACCTGAGTTCAAATCCCAGCTCCAACACTTACCAGTTGTATGATCTCAGGGAAGTTACATATACTCTCGGTGCCTCAGTTTCCTCATCTGTAAGAGGAAGAATAAAAGTATTCATATCATAGAATTTTAGTGAGGATCAAATTAGTTTATATATATTTAAATGTTATATATATTTATAAAAGTTCCTGGCATATATGCTCTATGTGGATTTATTACTATATGCAGCTTCCCAAAATATCTGAGCAGACAGACTAAGACAGAATCTGCAAATACGGGTCAGAAGAATCCAGGGTTCCTTCATCCACCAAACCAGTCTCCTGCCTTTCAGTTTCCTGAACAAGGTTTCCATGATCAATGTCAGTTGCCTGTGATACAGTTTGACTCTTTGTCCCTTCCAAATCTCATGTTGAAATGTAACTCCCAATGTTAGAAACGGGGCCAAGCGGGATGTGTTTGAGTCATGGGGGTGGATCCCTCAAGAATGGCTTGATACTCTCCCTATATTAATGTGTTCACGAGAGACTTGGTTGTTAAAAAGAGCCTATCACCTCCCTCCTCTTTCTTTCTCCTTCTCTTGCCAAGTGACATGCAGGTTCCCCTTGCCTTCTGCCACGAATAAAAGCTTCCTGAGGCCTTGCCAAAAGCAGACACAGTTGCCATGTTTCTTGTACAGCCTGCATAACTATGAGCCAAATAAACCTTTTTTAAACAATAAATTACTCAGCATCAGGTAATCCTTAAAGCAATGCAAAGCAAACTAATTAAGTCTGCATGTTACTCCATTATGTCTTCTATCATGGTATGTCCTTTTTCGAACAATGCATTATTGAGTAGACCTGTTCGGTACCTCCTGATGGGGCATGTGCTCAAGTTATAGGAACTAGAAGGTGCATGGTGCTCTTTATTAACCAGGAGCTTGGTGAACAGAATGTTTATAATGGTCCAAAAATGACATTAACACAGTTGTCCTGCTTCTCTGGGTTTCCCTAAAGCCAGTGTCGAGTAAAGTTATATCTTGGACATTAACCCCTAGAATGTATGAGGAAGAGACCAAGCGGTGAGGTCAAGCAGCCCCCAAATACAAACAGGCCACAGGTGAGTTACAATGAAAATAATCCAACCAAAACTGATTCCAGTATAGTTTTGAAGAATTTACCTAAATGGTGAGAACAGTCTCTCTCTTTTCAAACTTTTTTTGACTTGTTTGAAGCAAGTCTCACAATGCAAACAGGGAGCTCAGGAATGATTACTGGAGGGCTCTGACAGCATCAGCAAGCCAGAGGTAGACATTTCAGGGTCTGTTGTGTTGGTTGACTCTTTTGCTATCAGATATTAATAGAGAGGTAAAACATTAAAAAAAAAATGCATGACCCCTTGTCACATCAATTTTATATATGTGTGTGATAAATCACCATTGTGTTGCCAGGTGAGAGTATATACTAAGTATGCAAATGCAATTTATATTAGAAAAGAATAAGCTGTGCTTGATTAAATAAATCTAATGATCAGTACTATACTTTATTTGTAAACTTACCAGCAATACATATTTTTGTTTATAAGGCTATGTCCTTTATAAAATTTTATGAATACCAGAATGTATTACTGAGCTATTTTATTGAGCAGTTACTATATTCAGGATAGCATATTTTTTTTTTATCAATACAGAAATAACTGCCAGCAATCTGGAAGTATTATCACAGGCCTTGTCTTGTGGGACACTACAAAAGTTAGCCATTTCCGCCTATCAAACAACAATTTAGCAAAATTGCATTCATATTGTAAGACACTGAAATATCAATGAGCCCTAAATACCACTAAATTTACATCAAGATAGAGAAACACTACCATCCTGCCAATTTTACTTATTTTCTTCATCCTCAAGAAGCTGTCATCGAGGCCATGTTCATGTATTTTGAAATAAACACAGTTGAAGAGAGACTTATTGTTCTAGGTGCATTCTTAGGGCCAATTCCTGTGAATTAGTACTCGGTGCCAAAGCAGAATGAGTAATGAAATACCTATCCCAATAGGTAGCAAGCAATCTAGAGTAAGAGCCGTGTCTTGTTTATCTGTTTTGACTGGCTTAGAGTCTAGCAGTTACTTAGAGTAAGAGATAGCGAATGCATATTGAGACCAAGACACTTGTTATGGCTGAATTGTGGCCTCTCAACTCAAAGTTTATTATTTATGTTGAAGTCCTAACCCCTAGTATTTCAGAATGTGACCATATATGGAGACAGAAGCTTTACAGATACAATTCAGTTAAACTTAGGTCATTAGTGTGGACCCTAATACAATAAGACTGATGTCCTTATAAGACTAGATTAGGACACGGACATACACAGAGGGAATATCATGTGAAGACACATGGAGAAGATGACCATCTACTGGCCAAAGAGAGAGGTTCTCAAAATGAACCAACCCCACTGACACCTTGATTTCAGACTTCTAGCCTCCAGAAATGTGAGGAAAGTAATTTCTGTTATTTAAGTCACCTAGTCTGTGGTACTTTGTTATAGCAGCCTTAGCAAACTAATACAGCACTTCCTGCGGCTGGTGGTATTTTCCATTTTCTCAGTTTCAGTGGGCTTTCTCTAAACTTTTTTTTTTTCATCTAATATAGGCATTGCCTTGCCTTTTCGCTCATGAAAACTCACTAGTTGCTGTTTGCATTAACTTAGGAAATCTCACCTTAATCTTTCCCTGTGGTATTTATCCACCCTCTTGTCCCATTTCTAGTAAAATTCTTTATTTGGCTCTTGATCCACCATTTTCCAAAACTTTCTGTTCTTAAAATACCTAGCTTGAAAGCCCTAAGCCCTCAGGCTTATTTGCATCCTTTGGAAGGAGAAAGGTAACTGGTATTTGTGGAGTATACTTCCTACAGCAAAGCATTCTTCTAGGCCTCCCATACTCCTCTCACCTCATACTCCTCTCACCTCATACTCCTCTAAAGCCAGTGTGATACCCTCAGCCATTCTGGGTTTTCTTGTAATCTTCTCATGTTCAGCTCTCTGCTCTTGACATTACTGTTTTGCTAGAAAGAGGGATCCTAGGGGTCACCACAGTGCTTTATATTCAGGTTTTTAAATATAGAATGTTCAATAAACCTGTAATAATTGAGCTGAAGGGAACTGATGCTATTTAGAAACTGATTTGGTTAATTCAATCTTCTAAGTAAGTATGCACAATTAAGATATTGCAAAACTGTCCTGAATGGTATTGCCTAGGTTTTCTTCTATGGTTTGTATGGTTTTAGGTCTTACATTTAAGTCTTTAATCCATCTTGAGTTAATTTTTGTATAAGGTATAAGGAAGGGGTCCAGTTTCAGTTTTCTGCATATGGCTAGCCAATTTTCCCAACACCATTTATTAAATTGGAAATCCTTTCCCTGTTGCTTGTTTTTGACAGGTTTGTCAAAGATCAGATGGTTGTAGACGTGTGGTTTTATTTCTGAGGCCTCTGTTCTGTTTCATTGGTTTATATATCTGTTTTGGTACCAGTAGCAAGCTGTTTTGGTTACTGTAGCCTTGCAGTATTGTTTGAAGTTAGGTAGCATGATGCCTCCAGCTTTGTTCTTTTTCCTTAGGGTTGTCTTGGCTATATGGGCTCTTTTTTGGTTCCATATGAAATTTAAAGTAGTTTTTTTTTTTTCTAATTCTGTGAAGAAAGTCAATGGTAGCTTGATGGGGATAGCATTGAATCTATAAATTACTTTGGGCAGTATGGCCATTTTCATGATATTGATTCTTCCTACTCATGAGCATGGAATGTTTTTCCATTTGTTTGTGTCCTCTCTTATTTCCTTGAGCAGTGACTTGTAGTTCTCCTTGAAGAGGTCCTTCACATCCCTTGTAAGTTGGATTCCTAGGTATTTTATTCTCTTTGTAGCAATTGTGAATGGGAGTTCACTTATGATTTGGCTCTCTGTTTGTCTATAATTGGTGTGTAGGAATGCTTGTGATTTTTGCACATTGATTTTGTATCCTGAGACTTTGCTGAAGTTGCTTATCAGCTTAAGGAGGTTTTGGGCTAAGACGATGGGGTTTTCTAAATATACAATCATGTCACCTATAGACAGAGACAATTTGACCTCCTCTCTTCCTATTTGAATACCCTTTATTTCTTTCTCTTGCCTGATTGCCCTGGCCAGAATTTCCAATACTATGTTGAATAGGAGTGGTGAGAGAGGGCATCCTTGCATTGTGCCGGTTTTCACAGGGAATGCTTCCAGTTTTTGCCCATTCAGTATGATATTGGCTGTGGGTTTGTCATAAATAGCTCTTATTATTTTGATATACATTCCATCAATACCTAGTTTATTGAGAGTCTTTTGGCATGAAGGGCTGTTGAATTTTATTGAAGGCCTTTTCTGCATCTATTGAGATAATCATGTGGCTTTTGTCCTTGGTTCTGTTTACATGATGAATTATGTTTATTGATTTGCATATGTTGAACCAGCCTTTCATCCCAGGGATTAAGCCGACTTGATCATGGTGGATAAGCTTTTTGATGTGCTGCTGGATTCAGTTTGCCAGTATTTTATTGAGGTTATTCACATCAATGTTCATCAGGCATATTGGCCTGAAATTTTCTTTTCTTTGTTGTGTCCCTGCCAGGTTTTGGTATCTGGATGATGCTGGCCTCATAAAATGAGTTAGGGAGGAGTCCCTCTTTTTCTATTGTTTGGAATAGTTTCAGAAGGAATGGTACCAGCTCCTCTTTGTACCTCTGGCAGAATTCAGCTGTGAATCTGTCTGGTCCTGGGCTTTTTTTGGTTGGTAGGCTGCTAATTACAACTTCAATTGGTTGGTAGGCTATTAATTACTTGTTGTTGGTCTATTCAGGGATTTGACTTCTTCCTGGTTTAGTTCTTCCTGGTTTATATTCTCTGATGGTAGTTTGTATTTCTGTGGGATCAGTGGTGATATTCCCTTTATCAATTTTTATTGTGTCTACTTGATTCTTCTCTTCTTCTTTATTTGTCTGGCTAGTGGTCTATTTTGTTAACCTTTTCAAAGAACCAGCTCTTGAGCCAGGCATGGTGGCTCACGCCTGTAATCCCAGCACTTTGGGAGGCCGAGGCGGGCAGATCACCTGAGGTCGAGAGTTCGAGACCAGCCTGACCAACAT